>NW_020956896.1:26104-68556 GCF_003031625.1 Empidonax traillii
CTGATGTTCACAGTGCTGTATTCATCTTGTTCAGATGGCTGTGACATGCTGCCTGAATGCACTGATGCTGACAGTGAATGTGAGGAGAACCAGACAGTTGACAGCATCTCCATTTTTCAGAGCTGATGTAGGATGATCTGTCACATGATGCTAGGCCACAACCTGTCATTTATACAGCTACAGCTGTAATGTGGGTAAAATGAACAGAAATGAGAGAGAAGTGACAAGAGGGGAAAAAAAAAAAGGGGGGAGGGGTATGGGGAGAATGCTGAATGTTGAAACTATTTTACACAAGCATTTTTTATTTATAAGGAGGCTATATGCCTCCTGCATCTCAGGTCTACCTGCTATTTCTATGGTTTGGAATATCATTGACAGCCCATCCACGCCTGCTGTTTGGGCAAATGTGTCTGTCACAGGCTGGTGTTGGAGACCCTTTGGGCTGCCCTATGACCTGTCCATTATGGTTGCTAGGGAAGCCTTTCTCAGTGTCACTTGGAATGTACAAGCATCAGCCAGAAACTCAGGGGATTAAAATAATTTTCTCTTGAGATTAAATAACCACACCCTCGAGCTGGGAGCTGAAACAACCTTGTGTATTTTGTAAGAGAGGAAGGGGAAGGAGAAGCCTAAGGATGTACTCAATGTTGCTATTTAGCACCTAAGAAGGATTAGGGAACATCTTCTGGAAGGAGATTAATAGGTGACCCAAGCCAGCGTTCCAGGTCAAGCAGCCTGGAATCTCTGTGCAGTTACTGGGGAGACAAGTGGGGGGAACAAGTAACTCTGTGTATACAGTCCTTTACTTGGATTTTCCCTTGTGCATCAACTAATACTGTTCCTTGTTTTGCTGGTCTTCCTTGCAATTTGGGAACAATGGTTCTGGTAGCATTGGTCTCTCTCTAGCTATCCAAGGGAAAAGCAGCTCCATTGTAAGAACAGTATTCAGAAATGTGTTTTCCAATTGCTGGCTGCCTGTTTCCCCACCTCTTCACATATGACCCCCCCCAAAACAGGAGGTTAAATGCTGTGGTAGGGTGGTGTGGCATGAACTGTGCTGTCCCAGGCTTTGTGCTAGGAGTTGTGAGGCAGTATGGTATATCTCTAAGATGTGTTATAAATTGCTAGTGGCCTAAATGTGCAGGGAATACAATGTACACTGGCTACCATGCTGGGGGCTTAGGAGAGAAACAAACAAGGCTCCTGCCCATTTATCTCATTCTCTGATCACCCTCCTCTCGCAAGTGAATGGAAAGTCAGTGCCACTCAGCTTACTTGTCTCTGGTTTTAAGGGTCAGATAGCTGGCAGAGGGGTGTGTGTGAAAGGAAGGTTGTTCCTGTGCATCTTTGATGTCTTGCTTGGCTCTGTTAATCATACTCTTGTAGCTAACTTGGGTTAAAAAGAAAGCCCCATGATGTCTGTGGTACTTCTGTGACAAATGTTACGTTTTTCTTAGTATCACATACTTCTGTTGAGATGACTGGAGCACCACACACTTGACAATGATAAATTATTTACAGCAGACCAACAGCCATTTATCCTGTGGTACCATCTGCCATAAAGATCACATTTTGTCTTAGCAGTTTCCTCCCTTTGTTATTCTTTGAAACAATATTTGGAGATGTGGAAGCACTGAGGAATGGATAACCACCTCTGGGCCGTGGTTTCAGTGGTGTGTTCAGATGCTTCTGGACAACAGTGTTAAAGGTTAAATGCTCTTGGCATTTGATGGGAAAAACTCTAACAAAGGTGAAGTGAATGATGCAAGCCTAGCATGAGCCTTAACTATTTAGGATGTTTCCCATGTGCATCCTTTGCTGGTCTCCTTGGTATAAGGGTCATGTTGTGGGCAAGGAGGAGGTGTGACTGGAGCAGAACTGGCAGATGGTCCCTTGAAGGTCGTTTCTTGTTGCTATCTCCTGTAGTGATGCCATATGCTGTGCAGGGGGATGTTTCCTTCCTCTTCATGGAGTGTAAACTCATCAAAACAGCAAGTACAGCATGCCATCAACTCTCAGCTCTTGAAGTTTCTGATTAGGTCTGTGGCTTTAAGACATTTTTTAGTATGTTGTCCAAGAGTGTATAGAATATGTGTGTTTGAAAAGAAATTTTAAAAAAGCTGTCCGTTATGAAGGTGGAGGTTTTTTCTTTAATGATTTAACATTTTTCTCCTGAAATTCTCTTTCTACCTATAAGAATTTTTATTTTTATTTCTTTTCCCCTGAGATTTTTCATTGTACTCTGTGAGCATCCAGAGCATGGATAGTGCTACATAAGAGATTTGGGGGCATTGAATGCCACCACTGCTTCTGGAATCATAGCTGTCCCTCTCAGCTGTTGGTTCCTCTTAGCTGTTGGTAA
Source organism: Empidonax traillii (assembly GCF_003031625.1). Taxonomy (NCBI): domain Eukaryota; kingdom Metazoa; phylum Chordata; class Aves; order Passeriformes; family Tyrannidae; genus Empidonax; species Empidonax traillii. The sequence continues at coordinate 28,467 of NW_020956896.1, forward strand.
CAGCAAGTATTTCCGACAGAAAATACCTGAAGCAAACACTCACAGCAACTGGGGGGTAAGCAGTTTAGAAAGGGCTGTCTTGGCATTATGACACCTTATACCACTGGCATTGGTGTTTAATATCACTCCCTTATCATAGCTGGCTATGATCTGGTTGGCCCAGACAACAACTATAATCCCAAACTTTGCAACTCTTAAGAGGGAAGAAAAGTTTTGGTGAAGTGACTCAGTCCCCTTTCCCACAGTCAAGGCAAAGATCAAAGTGTTTCTTGTAGCCAGGCCATCAAGGCTCTAAGTGGCATAACTTTGTTTTAATCTTCTTTTTAGCTCTTTAGGTTTCTTTGACAGATCTGTGTCAACCTGTTTACAATTTGCTGTTAAAGCTATTTTGAACACGGTATTTCATGAGGTGTAAGCAGTAGGTGGGTTTAGGATTGCAAGGGCTGTGCATGAAGTTAACAAATTAACAGTGATATTTGGTGCTACTATTTAAAGTAGTAATATTTACCTGTGGCACTGAATCAATTAGGTTGAGATCATCAAGTCCAACCTATGACTGAACACCAGCATGTCTACTACACCATGGCACTAAGTGTCGTGTCTAGTCTTTCCTGAAACACCTTCAGGGACAATGACTCCTTCACCTCCCTGGGCAGCCCATTCCATTAACTAATCACCCTTTCTGTGAAGAAATTTCTTCTAATGTGCAACCTGAACTTCACCTGGTATACTTGAGGCTGTATCCTCTTGTCCTGTCACTCATTTCCTGGGAAAATAGACTAACCCCCACCTGGACACAACTTCCTTTCAGGTAGTTGTAGAGAGTGATAAGGTCTCCCCTGAGCCTCCTTTTCTCCAGGCTTAACAGCGCCAGCTCCCTCAGCTGCTCCTCATAGGATTTGTACTCCAGACCTTTCACCAGCTTCATTGCCCTTCTCTGGACATGTTCCAGCACCTCCATGTCCTTCCAGAATTGAGGGATCCAGAACTGAACACAGTACTCCAGGTGTAGCCTCGAGTAGTACAAGTCGAGATTCACTTCCCAGGTCCTGCTGGCCACACTGTTGATGATCCAGGCCAGGATGCCACTGGCCTTCTTGGCCACCTGGGCACGCTGCTGGCTCACATTCTGCCAGCTCTCAACCAGCACTGCCAGGTTCCCTGCTGGGCAGTTTTCCAGCCACTCTGCCCCCAGCATGTAGTGCTGCCTGGGGTTATTGTTGCCAAAGTGTATGACCTGGCACTTGGTCTTGTTGAACCTCATACTGTTGGCCTTGGCCCATCTATCCAGTCTGTCCAGATCCCTCTGCAGACCTTTCCTACCCTCCAGCAGATTGACACTCCTGCCCAACTTGATGATGACCCTGAATTTTCCAATGGTAGACTTGATCCCCTCATTCAGATCATCAGTAAAGATATTAAGCAGGACATACATAAACAGGAATACTGACAGGGTATACAGTTATACAATTTTTCTTAACATCAGATATTTATAATTAAGTTACTCTCTGTGTAAATATTGATCTAGTGATAGATATCATGACATTTCACCAAATTCCTAACAGATACCTTGTTAAATTAATACGTTTTTGGGGTGGATCTTGGCAGCAGTATATTTAACAAACTACCTAACTTATGAATTTATCCTTTATGGCTGAATTGATCCTTTCTGTATCAGCCTTTTCTTCTTTGTAATCCAAAAAGCATATCCAGTGCTCATGCAGCTTCCTTGATCACTTCTACCTCTGTAGCAGGGCAATATTTTCGTACCCTGATAAGATCAGACACTTGGAAACTGAAAAGATTAAAGGAAAAAAAATGGCCAAATTAAATTTTATTCCTTTTATCCTTTGACCTTGAAAGATGATTATCATACTGATTCAAAGGTAGGGAAATTTAAAAATCATAGTCCAATTTATGTTTATTCCATTTTCCTACTCTAGAATGGCAACTTGAAGCACCAATGTGTTGTCATTCCTGACCACTGAAAGTACTATTTTAGCTACTACTTCTGACATGGCTTACTTTGTGGTGTTTTTGCTGTGGGAAAAAGTGATCTTCTTATGAAGAAAGTATGATATGACCTGTCTTTCTCTGTTTAGGGAATAGGGTTGTAGCCAGTAGTTTAAGATACGTTGCTGAGCTTTCCTTAGGTCTCAGAAATTTTGTTATTTGCTGGAGGCAACTCCTGTCTTTAACTGGGAATGTTGTAAGTAGAAAATTGGCATGGTGGTAGAGAAGGATGTTAGAAAGATTCAGAACACCCAGGTACAAAGCATCATGGGAAGACAGGTGCTGGAAGCTGAGGAGAGGCGATTCATCTTCAGTAGAAACATTGCTTCTCTTGCTGAGTGTGTTGGTGGAGCATTTCAATGTGAAAAGGCGACCTGTGGCAACCGCTTCCTATGCTCGTCTTCCCCAGCAGCCACTTTCTTCATGAAGTGAAAGTCTTTCTGTTAATGGGAATGTATGACAATGTAATGTGACTTCTGGAAGCGTTACAACAAGTTCTGAATGATATATGAAATGAGAAATCCCTGTCTGGTGAAGAGAAAGCATGTACTGCTGTGGATGATACACTGCCAAGAGTTCTAACAAGGGGCTCCTTCTCAGATTTTCCACCTCAATCAGCAATGCAGTTGACATCCCCTGAGCAAAATCTCTCCTCTACTTTTTTTTTTTTTTTCTGTACAAGCAAAGAAAAATTCTTCAGCTTTATAGCTCACCCACTGCCTAAAATACTCATTCAATTATCTTTCTCTGCTTCCAGTTGTGACAGTCTCTACTGGAAGTATTCTCTCCTCATAATTCATTCAGGTCTTTCATGTACTTTTACAGTAGTTTTCACTCCATACACCGAGAGTAAACCAGGCAAATCCTAATCAGTGGTATAGTCATTGATGTATAACATCAAGTTTGATGAAAAAATTAGCAAAGAAGTAAGCAATAAGACCAGATAAAGAATAATCACCTAGCTTGATTTTTTTTTTTCCCAACAAAACAGTGCTTTTTAATACAGTTAAGCCTGAGCTAGTATATATTGGAGAATGGAGTAAATCACATTTTGGAAAACAGTGGCTTATGGACTGATTTAAGTGGCATCATGGATAATTTCTTTAACTTGAATTTTTCCTACTGTGTTGTGACAAGAAAGGGATGATGGGATCCATGAAAAAGAGAAACACTTAGTGCTGTTTGTAAGCTTCCTCATCAGGTAATGTGCCCCGTTGTGTCTAAGCTGGGCTCTATAATGTGAGTTAAAGACTGGAAAACAAACATCAGGATGAGGGGCTGAAAGAATTCAAAGTATTCCGATCATTTAAGAGCAGGGTGAGAGGTCTATCTGAAGAAGACACCTGACAGCAGAGGCTTTTCCACCTGGCTGACAGAACCTGAAGTTCAGCTAAGTTCAGTCTCAAAATAAGAAACTGCTTTTTGGCTGCAAGGTCCCATGAACACAGGAATTTAAGTCTGACTTGGACAGCTAGCCTTTCTCATCCCTTTCCTTTATGGGAAACCATCCAACTCAAAAGCTTGTAGGCAGTGACTCCTCAGTAAGACAATTAACAGACCTGATCACAGATCAGGGCAGGTTTCCTTTCATCTCCTCCCTTGAGCAATGAACCGAGGTTTCTGTGCGGCTTCTTTACATTGTTATTAACTGCTTTCCCCTGCAGCATTAGAGATTGGCCAGAGCAGGAGATCTCTTTGTAGGTGGTATAGACAGTGATTACGGATTGCCTAAGTTGGTTTGGGAGGGAATTTTCCCTGGGTCAGGTTGGCAGGCTCTGTTGATGTTTCACCTCATATAGCATGAGGTGTGGTTCGTCTGCTAGGATCATTTGTGTACATCTCACGTGATTAATTCCTTGCCATTGCAGGGCTTCCTCAGGTCTTGTCAACCCTGCATCTTGAGCAGATAATTTTCTAAGCACAGAAATGCTTTTCCCTCACTAAAGTCTTTGAGCACCCATTAGGATGTTTTGGTTAAAATTAATGGTCTGTGAATACACAGTAGGTGCATCTGGTATCCTCTTTGGCCTTAACTTTTAGAGAATTATACTGTCTGATTGGTTAAGGCTGCAGTGGTTATTTAGGAAAGCAGTCTTCGCTGTTCTGAAAAATGGCCTGATTCCCTCTGAAGTCTTGTTCCGACAGCCTGAGAAAAGCTTACTCCCTATGGAGCAGAGGTCCAGCTTGTTTTAGTTTTATTTCAGAGAACAGTCAACAAATACAGTTCAAATTGCACATTTCCATGTATAAAACCCTGCAGTTCTATAGAGTGATCTCAGTGGAGTATCTGTACTATCTGAAAGGATAACCCCTTCAATTGGCTCTGTATGGAAACTACAGGTGCGAAAGTAAAGGTGTTCTGGTAGTTAAAGTAGCTCAACAGCCAATGAATTCCTGTCTTGCTCTGTCCCGGTACTACAGGAGCATCATTTTTGAGAGGAGTGACTTTTTTTTTCCATGTCAGTGAAGTCAATGAGGTATTCCTGAGTGCGAATCCTTTTTCAAAAAGCATACAGTTTAGCCTTAAAGTCTGTCTACTGCAACAAAATAACAAAACCTGCCTCCAAAATACAGACTTTGCAGCCTTGGAGACCCTGTGATATAGGTGACACAGAACGTGATCTGCTCTGTATGGGGGCAAATATTTGTGAGTGTCTATGTGGATGATATTATGGTATAGGATGCATTTTAAGAAAACTTACGTTTCACTGGAGCTAGGATTTCACCAGACAGGTATATACAGGTGTTCAAAGACAATGGGCCCATGAAATGTTAAGCTGAAGTTCTGCTATTTGTAAAATATGCAGCAGCACCACAATAACAGACATCACATAAGCAGAAGTGTTTGGTAGTTATCTTTCACTTTCTGATCAAAGAGAGAAATGGTGGGGGTTTTTTTGGTGAAATGCCTTTGCAGAAACACCATAACCAATCAGGATTCACACCGTGCATATCAGGAGAAGATGCCACGTGCAGGTGTCTGGCTTCATCCTGTAAAGAGCAGCAATCATGTGACTCCATTCAAGTGCTATCTGTTGTTTTGCATCTTTCGTATTTGCACGCCAAACTAAAAACTTTAGAAATACAGTATTCTGTTTTTACTTTTATTTTAAGCTGAGTTGTCCTTAAAAATTCGAATGAGACGTTCAGATAACATTCACAATACCAGCAGCTCCAGGGCACTGGAATACATTTCAGCACAGAGACATTTGAAACAAAAATTGTAATGTTCTAAATGGAATTAGACGAGCAAAACCATGTCATACAGAGATGAAACATAAATAAGTGCTTTAGGCCCACTCCATGAAAAATGTATGTGCTTTTTTAAAAGCATTCTGCTGCAATACTTTAATTTCTATAGAAACCAGTGGTTGGTTGAGTGCTGTTTTTGTTGTGGGTTTGTTGTTTTTTTTTCCCTCCTTGTGCATTCTCCTAAAATGTGCCTTTGCCTCTCAATAAACCCTTCTTTCTACTAAATATTTCTGTATTAAGCCCCCAAGGAACTGAACAAGCGAAAGGCAGATGGAAACAATAGGCATTCCATGTTCAAATCTACAACCTACAGAAAGTTCATTTGTCAAAAGTGTGAGGAACACTTCCAAGGAGGCAGCTTCATAAACAGCATCCACATGGGGCAGATCTGACTCGTGCTACTGCTTTTCATAGACATTTTCCATAGGAATTTAATAGGCTGTTTACTCTTCAATTAATAGTTAAAGCAACATTTATAGAATCTTGTTCCAAATCCCAGTCTCACTTCTTCTCTCCTCCCCCCCCCATTCTACTTTTTAAATCTCTTTTACATGCACCGACTATTTTCCTTCTTTTTACAGAAGACTTATCCTGGCCCTTCTCTTAAGACCAAAACACTTTCAAACATTTTGAACTCTTTACTTTCTTAAACTTTTTTGAACTATATTTGTACCTGTTGGAGTCAAAGTCCTTCATTGGTAAGTATGCAAATTCTATCCACCACGGTATCAACCTCTGAGATATCAATCACTAATGCCAGTATAGTATTGTTGAAAGTTAATCTAACCTTCTGGTTCATGCCTGGAAGACAAAAGTTACTCTGGTTGGTACTGTCTAGCAGACAGCATACTTGCTTTTTAAAGCTCTAATTACTTAGGGTAAATGTTTACCTTCATTCCTTGGCTTTGTATTAATGCAATATTTTTAGTGTGATTAAGATGCTGATCCTGAAAAGTTGTGAAATTGGTTTGGCTGCTCTGGACTTCAACAGCTTCCCTGATCAGACCCCAGATTCGTGGCAAGGAAAACAGGGAAGATTTGTTGATATCTGAATATAGGAACTTTGGTTTGAGTACCTGACAACACCCAAATTTGTTCAGGTGTAATCCAGAGCTGAGACTGGAAGAGCTGAAGAGCTATCAGCCAGCTACTCATAGGTCCTACATATGTGCCTAGGACACCTGTTCTTATACCAGGCCACATCTGGTCAGCTTCTGCCTAAACACCTTCTGAATATATAGATTGTCAAAATAGGCAGTTGATTCAGAGTGCTCTCATCATATAACTGGAAGTAACAAGCTTCTGGATTAGTCTGATTTGAATTTACCTAGGACGCCCAAATCCTGTATCCGGAGCTTAAAATACCAGGCAGTAGTTTCTGGTACTCAAGGAAGATGATAAAATGGTGTGATAAGAAAATTACTCACCCACAAATGCAAGATTCAATTTTTATTCTGTAGTTAATCAATGGCTGTGTATTGCTCTGCAAAATAATAAAGTGTTAGAAGGTGACTTGAAACCAGAGGAGGTATATTGCATACATTTCTATGCATAATCTTGCATTAAAAAGTGCATAACCAATTCTTAGCCTCTGGATTTCAAAACCAGCATTTGCAAATAATAGACTTGGATGACTGAAGACAACCCCAGAAAAGTGAAGGCTACACCATGCAGTTTACCGTGTGCCAAAGAACATCATAATTTCTGCCCAAGAGACGTCAGATTCATCTGAATGGACAACTACTCAGAACTTGGATCTCCCCTGTGCCTCAGGTGAATGGAGGTGCAGGGGTGTGAAGGAGCCTGAAGCCAGTGGCATGTTGATAAGGTTTGGGTAAGGTTTCTCTGGTGGAAGTACTTATGTCTAAGGTCACCAGTAAATTTATGCCTGTTATGACTATGGAAGCTGTTAGCTTTGCAAGGTTTGACCAGTACAAGAAGAGAAGTTGCAGCCTTATCCTACTGTAATGTTGCATGGGAGCATAGACTGGATGCAGTCTTAAAATGGATCCAAGTCTGCTCAGGGCAGCTACTAAGTGTGTTTATGTCTGACACAGGAGCTTTCACTTCCAAGACTTGAGGCCAAAAAGCTCCATTTGTAAGATGCTGATGCAGTCTGTACATTTCATTGCCCTCTGGTGGCACGTCCACCAGAATTAAAGGCTATTGCTCTTACCAGTTGCAGGAGTCAGTGCTCCTTGTGTAAGAGAAGCAGCTGAAGAAGCAGAGAAGGAGAAGACAAGAAGCAGGGAAATATCAGTCAGGGCCTTGTTTTTTAAGAGCTGTTGACTGCTGGTGCTTTAGTTTATTGTGAAAGTTGTAAAAAAAAAAAACCAACAATGGGCCAAGGTCAGCTACTAGTTATCTCTGTGCAAATCTAGAGACTTCTGCTGAAGCCAGACTCAGCAATTTGGATTTATACTTGTGCAGAGTTGGAAAGTGGCTTAGAACGACAGGGAAACTTAAACTGCTTGACCATTACTACAGTAAAGTCTCAAGTCTGCTCTTGCAGCACCTAAGCTGCCTCTTAGAGGACTAAGAAAAAGAAAAAACAATTCTCAGTGATAATTCAAGTGTGCTCAATACCATATAGTCACTGAAGCCAGTAGTCAAGTGGACTGAATGTAGAACCCTTCTCTATAATAGTCACCATCTGCACTCTGAAGTGTAGCACCTTGCCTGCAGCCTTAAATCACTTATAGGCCTTGACATGTTGCATTGGAGTTTAGCAGATAAGATCAGATGCTTCTTTCGGTTGTGCTGGTACCAGTAGAGTAAACCTATACTTATACCCACGAATCTGCTGTCAGAGATGTGGGAGCATGTGAGTGTTCAACTGTAAAATGTTACTTTTTCATTCTTGCTAGAAATGGTTCTGAGGAGAAAAATACTGTGAAAAGGAGTGACAATTTTGGAATCAGATACTGTAGTTTTTATTTATGTTGGTTCATTGAATTCAGTCTATGTCTACTGAATACATATATCATGGATCATTTGCATGTCTGTGGTATTTTTATAGGTGGGAAAGAAGTCAAATCTATTTAAGTGCTTCCAGGAATAGGTCTTTACAAGCCATGGCAAAAGCATGGTAGGAAATGAGCCAGAGAAGCAACGCTTTTTCCATTTATGCTGGATGAATTTTGTCTCCACAAGGTTATCTGTTACCAAAAAGAAGTCCAGATCAGGAGAGGCAACGTAGAATTTTCTTTGTGGATTGTTGGTATCTCAGCTACTTTTTCTTGCATTTGTCATGGAATATATTAATATAGTCATATTCCACAGTCCACACAGCGTGTCAGCTTTGAGACAATCACTCTGAAATGTGCTCACAGATGATAAATTGCACACTATGTCAACTACATCTTTGTCATGAGATTCTGTTTTCTATTTATAGTTGAAATGAAACACTTCAGAAAATTCTGAGCCAAAGCAATTTCACAGAAATCTCGTAAATTTTTCTTTATGTATATATCAGTGAAAAGACCCTCCTGTGCTATCTCTCTGCTCTGTGGGATTCCAGCAATCAACTTCTGAGATCAAAGTAGGATGCTCTCAAGATTGTGAAACTTATAATGTGTCCATGTAATCTAGATAGCGTGCCTTTGGAGTATGTTCCCTTTCAAATGTAAAGGGGAAAAGAGCACTTAACCATAACAGAGTGCAAATACGTACAAAATTTGATATAGTTTTTTGAAATCAAAACCCATTATCTCCATAAGAGAAGAGATTATTTAGTTACTGCTTTGGCTTGTTGAAATGGCTTTGTTTAAAGCTGTCAGTGATGTCTGTGATGTGCTTTGCTTTTGTTTCATCCTCTTTTTAGGATGACTTCTTTTTCACTTATATGTCTTGAACACCTAATCTGCTACAATGGAGTTGTGGGTAGCAAAAATTGGAAAAAGATACATTTTTGGAGATAGCACTAGGTATGCTTTGAAGCTAGAAATGCAGCTGTGGCTCGCTGTGGTTTATTTTTCTTTTCTCTAATTACAGCAACCTACTTTAGGAAAAGCATGTCTGGATAGCAGTAATTATGCACTCTGGTGGGAGATCTCCCACCTCCCACTGGCCTAGACAGGGCAGGACATTCTGTAATATGCTAAATGATTATTTAAGTTAAGTAGGCCTTTTGCTTTGGGCCCTCGTGTCTTCATGGATAGAAAGCACAAGGAAAGTTTCTTGCCTCGGAGAGAATCATCCAAGCAAGGATCTAAGATCAGTAAAGCACATGCAGGAGAGAGGAAGTGCTGTCTGATTGGTATCCTCTGCATGGGTTTCAAACAAGAGCTAGCTTGAGAAAGGTCTTACAGCTGTCCACATGGTGAGCAGAGCACTTGTCCAGGAGGGTCCAGATCTCTGAATCTCACATCCTGGGGAAGCCTGGAGCAAAAGCAAGTTGCAGTTTTCTTGCACTTGTGGAAGTGGCTTTATATGTGATACTGGTAGGAGTGTTTTCATTTCTGTGGCCTTTGTGGCTTTCCTTTACTACTTCTGGGCTTCTCAAAGTATGCTTTCCACCCAGCTCTTCCTTCTTAAATCTAAGATGAGATTCGGTGGTTCATTCCATGTTTGCATACATATAACTGATTTGAAAGGCAGTTCTAACTTGAGCCCTAGAATGGTCTGCGAATCGGAAGATGTTGATACTTCTTCAAAATGACGTGTTCCTACTTCTGACTCAGCTCTAAAGCTGTAGTGAAAGTCGGGAGGTCTTGGATTTAAATTCCCTTCAGCTCTGTAACCTTAGCCATCCACTGATCTGAGTGATGTGATCTAGTTTAGAAGTGTTATGTAGGGCAGTAACTGACAAAGAAACCATTGTGATATGTGTACTGCTCTGGGAAGGATGAGATAGTTACTGAAACTCAGTTGGACTGTGAAGGCAGTTAATGATATTTAGCAACATTTTTACAAATAGCAAGCTAATAACTTGAGACCTGCCTTGCAAGATGGTGGCATCAAGTGTCTTTCTTTAAAAATGGAGGAAGATATTTTTAAAAGCCACATATAAAAAAATTATCCTAACGTTCTTGAAGTTAATAAGACCACCGAAGAGAATATAAAATCCAATTTCCTTGTTCGGAGACAGCACCATAAAAACAGTTTGGCTTTTTTTTTTTTAAATTTCTTTCTTCCATCTCTTCTCAATCATCTCTGTCTCTTTCCTTCTGTTCCTGTTCAATGTACTTGTTCTATGCACTCTTCTGTCAAATTTTGGATGACCTCAGAAAGTGAACCTCCCTCCAATGCACATTCGGTTTGCTCGTACTGCCAGTTTTCTGGCAGCATTTTGTTTAATCAGGCAGCTTCCTCTTCTGCAACTGGTCTGTCCTGTTTAACTAAATCTTTTCACCCAGAGCAGCAATACTGTTTTGCTAAACTGGTGTGTTGGCAGAGATTACTAAAGATGTCTGTCTGGATGCTGATGTGATAAGCACTTGGGTCAGCATCTTTAACTTTTACTACATGGTTTTGTTGTTAGCTTGTTTGTTTTCAGTACTTGACTGTTATATTTGCAGTGATGAAAAATAAACTAACTAGCATCCGGCTCCAAAACTGTTGGTGGGGGGAGGGTTGCCCTCTTGAAAACAAGCTAGAAGTCTTACAAACATTTGGACTGATTAATTCACGAGCTTTTATTTACAGAGCTCTATTGTGCTATAAAGCCATTCATTGACCAAAAGAGTACATTGTCCATTTAGTTACTGTTTTGTATCTTGTGTCAAACAAAAGCCACGGCCTCCTACAACAGTAACAGCTGAATATTTTCACTGCTCATGCAGTTTCTTCTTCTAGCTGCTGGATCATCAAAAATTCTAATCAACTCTGATCTAACGCAAAGTACTGCATGGCATTCATCATCTGTTTTAGTCTTTAATGCACCATGCAGGTTTTAATCAAAGGTATGCAACCATTAGCAAAAAAGAAAGACAAGAATTATGATGGTGTCCTAAGCAGAGCTCTCAAGCTGACATCAGAGGCATCAGATAAGTTAACCTCCCCCTGCTGAGTACAAATACAGGAGAATAAGATGGGTCTTTTTTGAAGTAATTGCAGGAGAGCACCGCTGAGTTTTCAAGGCCATGACTTCTGTTGTTTTGTTTCAGTACTAAATGTTAAGACTTATTTGCTTGGCTTTCCTGAATATTGAAAACAAATGTTGGCACTGTTGCCGTGCCATGTGGGGGGCTGCTGGATCATCTACTCAGTTCAGCGTATGCCTGTGTCTTCCACTGTTGTCAGAGGGAGCCAAGGAGATTGGCAGTGACTGGCAAAACAGAGCCCTGTGCCTTCCTTGAAGCAGCCAGAGATTTTGGTCTCTCACCTCTTCCTAAACGAGCACCGTTAGTCACCTTTCCTCTTTTTTATAAATGCAGAACTAGCTGTGTCACTGTTGGCTTGGTGGGTAGAATTTCATCCATGTTCTCTTCTATCGTGTAAGCAGCAAACTTATCCTGTTTCTCCTGGATTTGGTCTCTGTTCCAGCACGTCTTGATTCTGTGCTTGTTTAACCAGAGATATCCATCCCTAACAGGATGGCAAACAGCCCCCTCCTGCCTTTCCCTGGCTCTCTACTCACAAAGCACCACGGTTTCATTTGACTGTAAGGATACACATTCTATACCAGGTCAAGAAGTTTCTCCTCCTGCTTCCCCACCCACCCAGCCCAGAAAATCAAAACATGGTATCAAGCTTAGAATCCAGTTTGCCATGGGGAACAGGCAGTGGTCCGTGCTGCAAAATTGTTTGATTTCTGCCTAATTGAGGAAAGGGTGAAAGAAATCTTTTTAGTGAGAGGAGCAGGCTGTGGACACAGTAGTAGGATCTTTCTCCTGCTTTCATGAACTCATGAACTCATGTACCTTGCTGGGATTGGCTTGTGTGAGAGTGACAGACCTCACACTCCCTCGTGTGTCCTGAGCAAAGCTACGCTTCACTGGATTTGAGGGTTGACTGGCCTGAGATAACCACAATTTGCTCAGCCTTCCTCTTTGCCCTCTTCTTCCTTCTCCTTGGTTCTGGTATTGGCAGAGCTTTCAAGGGTCCTGGCTTAATACGTGGTTGTGACCTGTGCCAGCTTGTAGCATTTCCTTGAAGCCATGACGGCAACAAGGGAATGAAGTCATGTATCACTCCTCTGGCTGTGCCCCACACAGCTGGGATGGGCAGAGTGGGGAGCTCAGAGTTACCCAGGGATTCACTTTTTAAATTGGTGACCTGGAGGCCTTTGGGCTTGTGAATCCATGCAAACGGTGTGTGGGTGGAATTCCTCCTCAGGCCAGCTCACGTGGGGTATGAACTTGGTGAGTTATGTTGACTTTGGGGTGTGCATGAGAATTTCCCCATGCCGTGGCAAACGGGGAGTAAAGTGCTACAGGCTCAATTCCCCCTTATAAATCATTACCACTAGCTGGAGCTGGCAATGGACAGGCATTGAAAACTGGTCTTTTTAATATGTTGTCCTGGGGCCAGTTCTGCTCGTGTGCTTTGTTTGTTGCACAGCGCAGGTTGGAGGCGGTGCTCAGTAGGACTGTATGTGTACTTGCCTGCATTAGCCTGTGTTCAGCCTCCTGCCAGATGGAGGTCCAGACATGCCTGGGCTTTCACACTATCAGAAACCCTATGTAAATTGCTGTCTTTGATTTCAACATGGCCTTTAATGTGCAACATGTGTGTCTTTTAATGACCACCTCTGGCAAAAGCTTAATTTGGTTGTGGGGTGGGGGGAATGGATGCTTCAAAACTACCTGCACTTCCTGTGTCTGGCTTGCACCAAGCTATGCGTGGAAGTCAGAGATTTTCCACAGCAACAAACAGTGGGATTGTATTTCCATTTTCCTATTTAAGTAGGCTAAAAAATAAACAAGTTCCTGTTGTTTTAACTCAGCTAGGTAATTTGATTTATGCCATTTGTAGATATTGGTCCATCGTAGCAGTGTGCTGTTGTGGGTTCCAGAGGTGGATAATCAGCAGCACAATTGTAAAGATCTGGTTCCAGGTCACAGGCAAGTAATGGAAAAACAGCAGTCACTGAGGATTTGATTTACACACTGGAATGACTATGTGATAGCCCCTTTTGCGAGGAAGAAAGTCTCCCTCTGGAGACTACATTCTAACCAGTAGCAAACATTCAAGCTCCCTAGTGCTTCAGATGTCAATTATACCAAAGCCTCTTATTGTATAATGCAGGTCTGTTATAATAATACTGTCTGAAACAGCAATAATAATGTTGAAAGAATTTTCAAACACTGGAGATGGGAGGGGGAGGTTGATCAATACGGCACTAATGATGACCTTGTCTTTCACTGAAATAATTGTGATGGGGTTTATAGCACTTCCTTCCTATACCATGCTGTGCAGCAGTGTTAGTTTACTACCTGCTGTTATTCCTTTTGTATAAAAAGGTGTTAAAAAGAAACGTCTGTCAAGTTTTAAGGCTGTGAGTCTTTTTTTATGCAGCAGGGTTGCTCGAGCCAAGATGGTCTGAGGATATGAGAGATACAAGGTTGGCAGGGAGAAGTGAAATCTTTTATTAGCCACACTGACACAGTTAGGAATAAAGAAGCTTTTGGGCTTAGAAACCAGTAGTAAGGTCCCAATTTTATAGCGAATTACTCATACTTTGCTATAAAGATGCCATTGGAAGGACAGTTTGTTTTTTTTTTTTTTTTCAAGTGAATGCATTCTGCTTGCTTGGGTATACAAAGGTATCTCCTTCAGGAGGAAATGTGAGCTCTTGAACACATAAGAGTTCAAAAGAAAAGCTCTCTGACACTCTAGGCATGATTTCTATTTATTGAATCTATTTATATGACCCTATTTCTTGCCTGATAATTATATGGGGTTTTTCTCTGTTATTCCATTATGTTGTATAGCATGCATGCTAAGATCCATAGGACCTATGGGAAGCTGTATCTTTGTGTATTCCTGAATGCTGGTGGAGAAAGCAGAGAAAACCCTGTTAAGGAGGAAGATAACAGTATATTGGAAGTTTGGTGTTGTTTTTTTCTTTGTTGCTTGTTTTGTTTTGGTGTTTGGTGGAGGTTTGTTTGTGTTTTTTCTTTGTTTTGTTTTTTTCATTTGTTATATAGTTAGTTCTAACATCTTCTGCAGTATTTCAGAGTTACTTTATTTCTCAGTATGCTGGAATGATGAATTCTACCCTTTTTTTATTTTTCCTTTGTGAAGAGAGAGAAACTGAAAGAAAATATAGCCCAAGTCTAATGATAAAAATCCTGTCTGTTGAAGCTCTTCATTACGGTACTTTTCAGAGCAGAAAAGACGAACTGCTTTTGCAGTGGCACAGGTCCAATCTCAAACAAGAATCAATTGCTTTGCCAACACTGAACACAAAAGATGTTCATTGTTTGCAAACTGAATTTTTCTTAGTGTGTGAGCAAAACCAATGATCAAATTATTTTTCTTTTTCTTTAGAGAAACCCCTGCAGTGAAAAAACTGCAGCTGATTCTGTGCTTCCCATCCTGGTTTGCAGGAAGGCTTCTTGCTTCACAGTGTGATTTCTTCATAATAGCTGCATGACAACAGTATGCCAATATTTTGAAAAAGCAGTGGCCAAAGTACCATTGCTTATGTTAGCTACTCACTGCTGGTTTTTTTTTCTTTCCTTGAGGAAATAAATTTGCCTTTGGGGTCATACTCTTTTGATGCTTACCTTGTTATATATAACCAACCTGTATCTATGTCTGTCCATTTATGTATACAAATTTTGACAGGAGTAGAGGGACCTTCCCAGGCCTGTCCCTTCCTGCAAAAAGTAACTGCATTGTATCATGCTTAGTATCAGCCATGTTAAAAATAAGGAAAGGATTTCCTTTTTTTTTTTTTTTTTAATATCCAAACATATTTCTGGCTGACTTCTCCCTATTGCTGTGCCAACATTGTCTTTACATTCTTCTTTCCTCCCTCATATACTTCCTGCTTGGTAGATTTGCAGAGAGTAATTGCATTCTTTTCCATGTGTTTAGCTGCTGAGCCAGTATCTGACATTATAAGGTCATTATGGGGTAGCAAAAACTCAGCCAGACATCCGTGTTTAAACCCTAGGACACGGTGGATATGGAATGTAGCTAGAGTCGTCCTGACTATGACTTGTCCCTTCAGGACTGGATTCCAATTGGAGGCCGGGGATGCTAATTTTGCAAAGTTGTATTTAATTATTAGCCATACTCTCCCTGTAGGGCCTTTCATAGGATTCCCTGATACAGAAAGCAGCTTCGTGCAAGAGTGCAGGCTCTACATGTTCAATGGAAAAGCAGTTCCACTCGCTGACAAGTGAGTGATGTCGACGCTGCATTGGCTATGTAAGTATTAAAGTTGCATCAGTTGTTTATTTGAATCTTGCCTATGTGCCTTCTTATGCAACATCTCCCAGTTGGCTGCCATTTCCCCAGAAGTCTTTGCAGCTGAATGACATGTTGTAAATTACTCTGTGGTTTGTGGAGGTGTTCGGTATTGGTAATTCAAAGTGTACTGCCTGTTTGTTATTGGTCATGTGGCAGAGTTTTTCTTCCCTGACTGAATGAGCTTAGCAGGTCAAAAATTTCTGTTGAATCCTCAACAGGAATTTATTTGAAAACTTTCTGCAGAATACGCAGAGTTAAAGATATGCTTGCTCTTGCACATTTGCACTTGGTATAACACGACCATGGGAATGCTGGTAGAAAGCTTAACAGGGGGTTGTATATGTAGTAGCCCAAATTTATACTAGGGAACCCTACAGAAAATTGTTTGCAGTGTTTCTGAACAGTCATGTGAATAGATCAACATAAAACCTCCCTCGCCATTTGCTGATATGTATCTCAAGCTGAAACATGTCTCTTATGAAAATCTTTGCTAAATATTTAACAAAAGGCTGTAATGAGAATTTCTTTTCTATGTGTTATATATACTCATATATTTTCCAATATCTAGTGTTACAGGATATTCCCTGGTTCTCTTGGTAAGATGTTATACTGTATCAGTTATGACATTTATCAAATACAAGAAAGGGCATACATTTTGTGAAGCGTTCTGCTTTACTTCTATTTGCAGATTTTTTTTCCTCATGCTTGTTCACTAATTGGCAGCGCTGACTAATTTGTAATCTGTTCTCCCACTGAACCAGTGAGTGTTCTATGTGCATATGCATATGTTTACAAAGTCTTAGGATTCGTCTATATGGTAACTAGAACCAAAGGAAATAACTGCGTTCTAATTAATAATATTTTGATTAAGGTCTGGTTGTAGGCCCTGATTTTGATGTAATTTAAGCTGGTAAAAGGAATCACATTTAGCTATACTAAAATGGCTTTGAAATCTCTGTCTCATGCTAACTACTGATGAAATGTTAAGGGTGTGATTTACAACCGATTTAATTGGATTGGTTTCATTTACCATCTAAACAAGCCCTTAAATGTTGGAGTGTTTACCACCTGTTGTGACTCTTACCTTACAGAGATTTTTGTTCACAGGCAAGGAGGATTTGCACTGTAATGAGAGAGGAAAAGGATGGCTATAAATGTGCATCTCAGCTTATGCATGCTATTAAGCTTACCCTTGGAAAAATGTGAAGCTTTTTATAAAATTTACAATGAATTTCTATGTGTTGATGGTGATTTCTGGCTAGCTTCTGGCAAGTAGTGCATTTACTTCTCATCACCAGGATAGTTAATGTGGAACAAAGTTTCTTTGTAATTGTGTTATATCATGCTGGCTGCTCTTCTGCTGCTGCTGTACAAACCTAGGTCTTGTAAAAGGTTTTGAGGAACTCTGAAAAAAGATCCTGGAAAAGTATGAAGGATTTTTTTTTGAAATTTACCTGGGATGTTGCTTTTTGGAGTCAAGTCTTTGGCACAGTCAATGGGAAAGGTATAAGACAGAAAGGTCTATTCTGGAGAAACCCTGGGAGATATTTTGATGTAACTAGGTTGTACCGTTGACACAATATAATCACCCTGCTTTCCTCAGAGTCTTCTCTGCAAATGTAATAAGTTGAGTCTTCCTTTGCTAATCTCTTGCAATAGTTCTCTCTTACTTGCCATCCTGCAGAACAGATGGTTACTGGGACTTGTAAAGTCTATGGCACCCTGTTTGAGGATTGAGGACTTATACCGAGGAAGAGACAGGATCCATGTAAGTGGGACAAAAGCATCCTTGCCAAGAGGCTGGCCAACTTGGTGAGGAGAGCCTTAAGGTAGGAATGATAGTGGAGAAGCAGGATGACCCACAATCAGGTGAGAAAACATGGATGAAACAACCCTCCAGGCTGTTAAGGAAAGGGTGTAGAGTGATGTGGACAAGACAGATCTGTTGAACCCAACAGGACAGAATTAAAGGAGTCTCACCACAAGTATAAGCACACAAATAAGGAAGTGCTTAAAGGACAGCGTGAAGGGGGAAGACTTGTACCTTATCCTGAAAATCAGCACAACTTGGTGCCTATCTGAAGTGTCTGAACAACTAACACACACAACCAGGTGAATTAACAGGTCTGCACACAGTTATAGGTCAGTGATCTCCCTTGGGATCACAGAGATGTGGCAGGATAACTCTCACAACTGGAATGCTGCCATGATCTGATAGAAGCTCTTCTGTAAGCAGAGGGCCAGACAGCAAGGAGGAGCGTTATCCTTTATTTATATGTAGGAGAGAAGCAAGAACACATGGAGCTATGCCTAGGGATGGATAAAGCCAGCTGAGGGCTTGTGGATCAGAACTGGAGGGCAGAATTTTGTTTCAGTCTTCGCTGGTAAGATTTACCTCAAGAAATCCGAGGTCTTTGAGACCAGTGGGAAAGACTGGAGCAAGGGGAACCTGTCCTCTGTGAAGGAGGATCACTTTGGGGAAGGTTTAAACAAATTGAACACAAGACCATGGGGCTTTGTAGGATACACCCATAACTGCTAAGGGAGCTGGCCAATGTCACTCTTAATAATCATGGGAACTGAGGGAGGTTCTGGAAGACTGGAAGAAAGCAAATGTCACTGTTATCACTGACAAAGACAAGGAGGACCCAGGGAACTACAGGCCAGTCAGCTTTATCTAAGTCCATGATGAGGTGGTAGAGCATATAATTCTAGAAATCATTTCTGAACATGTGAAGGCCAGCAAGATGGTGGAGAGTAGTCTCATGGATTTATGAAGGGGAAGTCATGCTTAAGCAACCTGATTGCTTCCTGCAGTGAGATGATTGGTTTAGTAGATGTGAGGAGTTTATGCTATTTACAATGTCTTCAATACATCTTTTGACAGTGTATCCCATAACATCCTCACAGACAAACCCAAAAAGTACAGGATAGGTGAGTAGATAGTGAGGGGGACTGAAAACTGGCTGAACTGCTGGGTTGTGATCAGTGGGTGGAGGCCAGTTAGTAGTGGTGTACTGTAGGGGAAGATAGGAGGGACAGCACTGTGTAACATCTTCAGTGACGTGACAAAAGGCATCTTCACCAAGATTGCAAATGATACAAATTGGGGAAGAGCAGTTGATAGTTCAGATGGGTGTGTTGCTATTCAGAGGGACCTCAACAGGCTGGGGAAATGGCAAAAAAAAAATTAATATAGTTTAACAAAGGGAAACACCCCTGGGGAGAAATAGCACCATGCACCAGGACAGACAAGATTTAATCTGTTGGAAGGCAGCTTTAAAGAGAGTTTCTTAACCAGGACAAGCTGACTGAGAGGCAGCAGTGCATTATTGTAGTGAAGAGGTTTAATGTCCCTTTGGGCTGCACTAAGTAGACCATCACCAGTAGGTCAAACGAGATGATCCTTCCCCTTCTTTCAGTCCTGGTGACAGCTACCTGGAGTTCTAGGTCCAGTTTTGTGTTCTGCAGTGTCCACCAAAGGGTGATGAAGATGATTAAAGTACTGTAGCTGACATTAGGAGAGGATGAGAGAGCTGGGACTAGTCACCCTAGACAAGAGAGGATGTGAGGCAGATCTTTTCAATGTGTTAAAATAGCTGATGAGGCAGGAGTGAAGACAAAGACAGAATATTCTCAGTATTGTCTGGTGTGTGGACAAGAGGTAAGAGCACAAACTGAAACACAGGAAATTCCATGTAAACATAAAAGACAACTTGTATAGTATAAAACTGGTTCAACACCGGAACAAGTTTTCTAGAGAGATTGAGGAGCCTCCACCCTTGGAGTTACTGAAAACCTTAGTGGACCAACCTGCTCTCATTGCCCCTGCTTTGACTACAGATGTCATATTAGACAATCTCCAGAGGTCTCTTCACACTTCAGGAATTCTATAAATCCATAATTTTTGCTCTGTTCTCTACTTAAGGTAAATTTTGGTTGTGGATTCTGCTAGATAAGCTCTTTCATAGGAAAACTAAACTGAAACAACAGCAGCAAAAAAACCAGTCTGAACTTAAACTGAGATAGCCTAGATCACAACACCACCAACAGATTTGGGGAAATACATTTAAAGAAACATAGCAACTCAAAAGGAGGAAGTCATCCTCCTTTCCTCCAAGGAATGTTTGCCCCTACTTCTAGCATTTACTCCCTTCCTGTTTGACCCCAGGTAACTCATTACTTTGTCACTTCTTTTCCTCTTCAATGCTCCACATTGCACTGTGTGTTCTCTCTCTGCAATGTTATAAATTACCACCCCGTTAGGCTCACCCTTTTCTGCTGACCCAGTAATCACAATTAAAATGTCTCACATCAGAGTCTGATCCAAGCAAGAAAGCCGTACTGGGACATGAGCTATGAGCTCAGTGGCAAAAGCAATGATCAAGGTTTCAATAGGATTTGCTCCAACCTTGTTGCTTTCCTGAGATGCTGAGAAATTGGATATCTTTAGACCCCAAGTTCTGTCATCTTCGTCATTCAGACTTCCACTTTTTTCTTTGCTCCTTCCAATTTCCCCACTACTTAGGCCCAAATTCCCTGTAGGGGAATCTCTAGGATGCCATAATTTGATAACTACTTTTATAATTTCCCAGAGTTCATTAGAATTATGGGTCTTTCTGCCTACAGATTCCCGGGAGCATTAGTGCTCAGCTCAACCACCTCCTCATTCCATCCAGAATCAAGATGTAAAAATGGAATATATTATTTGGGTGGAGGTCTCTATTGCTCATATGCTGTCATCAGTGAACATCTCAAATTCCTTCATATGTTGGTTTTCACAGCATTCTTCTTTAATGGCTTCCAGCACCTCTGTTCTCAAGCTTTAGCATCATTTCAAGATGCTAGATTAAATCAGTAAATGAGTCTCTAAGACCCATGTGTTTTTTGACCTTCATGTACTCCCTCTCATTAAGGCTGTTTTTTGTCATCTTTCTCTATTCAGAAGGGTTAGAATTCATCTATAAGATGAAGAGTAACCTAAATTGTATCTGCCTACCTTGGACACATTTTCTGTTCTCCCAGTCTACCCCTTTATTTTCGCCTCTTTCTAACCTTGGATGTGTCTGTCATATATTTTCATTTACAATTCATAGAAGTGTTTTATTTAACAATACAGTTTGTATCTGATCATCTCTTTAAAATGCCTTACAATTTGTTTTTTTTTTCTCCAAAACTGACTCTGAGAGTTTCAGAAAGCCAGATACATCTTCTAGGATGTCAAATGGAGTCTTTGGATGACCCATTTGTGCCTGCAAGTGAGCAGGCTGATTCTCTGTATGAGCAGGTACCCCTCTCATAAATAGAGCCTGGTGAACTACTAGTAGCATTGCTTGGCAGTTTCACTGTTCCTTGCTGATACAGGAACCATTAAGAAACAAACTAGTTCAGCTTGTAAATAGCTTATTAATTCTACTGAAAAATAATCTGTCTGTGTCCTCCTAATTCTCAGAACACTGAAGTTTTGTGTTGGTGTAAAAATAATACTAATTAAAAAAAAAAAAAAGAGAGATGAACAAGAGGAAAACCAACACAAACAAAGCAAAAGAGGAAGACCACATTATATTTGTAAAAGTGTGTGTAGACTGCTGGTTTTAAGTTGTATCCAATGTGTTCTATCTGCAAGAGGATATGTTCATATTTTCATGCTTTTAAAGGTTTTAGTAATATTAGATAGGATATTACACCTAGTGGTGGTGTCTCTATTTTATGAACCTAATGAACACCAGAATTCTTGGAATGTTCTGTGAGTTAACACCCGTTAAGCTTGTCTTTACAGCTAGAGCCCATCATCACAGACTGTCTTTGCCATGAATTCTCTAGAGCCCTCTAGAAATAAGTTTATGAATTTCCCAAGGATTTTACTTTAATAGCTCAGTCTCTTACTTGGAGCCTTAAAGCACATTTCTCTGTCAAGGTAATAATGTGTTAGTCTTTGACGTACCTTTCACTTGTACTTTTTGGCAAAGAGGAGGCAGGAAAAGGTGTTTTTTTCCAGATGTTTCTAGAAACAGCAAGATGTTTAATTTCATTTGGTAGCAGCTAGAGTTTCTGCTTCTGAAAGTTATACTGTGGGGACCATAACCACTGACTAAATTCATGATAAATCTGTATTTCTTCTTTGGATAAGGTTATGCTGCAGTAAATTGTGAACTTGAGAGCTATGGGGAGACTTGCATTGTTTCGAAGACACAGGTGGAGGATGCTGATATTAGGGCACTGGAGTTAAAACCCAAAGTGCAAACAAATCTTAGTGATAAAGCTCACTCAAAGAAAGGATGAAGATTTCTTGGAGTTACATAGTGGTTTGTGTCAGGATACTGCTAGCCCTTTGATTTTGCACACCTACCACTTTATAGCAGATTAAGCCACTTTTTTTGTCTTTTGAGTGGAAAGTCTGGTGTATAGAACTGAAATGAATGTTAAAATTCTTGGTAGGACTGAAGCCTCTAGAGACAGAAGAACATGATCATGGTGTGGTATGGCATATGTAGCCAGGTAAATTTGGTCTTTCCACATGCTTATTTCTGTGATTCCTCTTGGCTTTTAGTTCTCTACAAGCAGCTTGTAAACATTTCAGCAGAGATTATGTTGCAGTGAATCTCTTGCAAATTAAGTCTGATTCGTCCAAGTTAAATTCTGTTTCCAGTACTGTTTTAGATTTAGGACAATTAATTGCAGCAATAATAAAATCAAGGGAAGTTGCATGCAGAAAGGGAATTGTAGAGCAAAGAAATGAACACTATTGCAGATACTAGAGGGAATCATTGCCTGGCAAATGTAGTCAGAATTCTCCTGGACCAGGATCTATCCTGAACAATGTACTTAAGTAACTTAAATCTTTGTTAAATCAACACATTTTTGAAATTGCAGGAGGATTTGACTGTTCACATCATCTTTGTTGACAACTGATTGTAAGAGACTTCCCTCTGAAAAAAAAAATTGTATCTGTCTTAAGGCGTCTCCTTTCCTCAAAACACTTGTAATTCTGTTGCTGTAAAGCTATTTAATCACTTTTGCAAAATCAACGTGGAAAAAATGAATGAGGTCTGTGAAAGGAGAGATGAGAACTGATCTATAGAGAA
Organism: Empidonax traillii; assembly: GCF_003031625.1. Taxonomy (NCBI): domain Eukaryota; kingdom Metazoa; phylum Chordata; class Aves; order Passeriformes; family Tyrannidae; genus Empidonax; species Empidonax traillii. The sequence continues at coordinate 51,182 of NW_020956896.1, forward strand.
TGCTTTTCTAAGAAATATTATTTGTCTCATGCTTATTGCCCTCTGCTTAACAAAAAAAAAAAAAAAAAAAAAAAAAAAAAAATTAAAATTTATTTCCAAAGCTGAATAGAAATAACAGAAACAACCAGTGCTGACTGGCATTTCTGTTTGTCTGTCTCATAATTATAAGGTTATTATCTGGATTTTATTAAACGTTTTCCTGGTGCTGAAATAATTTTAAATGCACAAATTACACACAACTATGCACAGGACTAATGGCATTATCTAAGGTACATCTGTACTTTGTGGGTTCAAATATCAGGTGAAAGTGAATAAATAAAATACTGCTTGTGGACATATACCTCTTTAGATGTCAGTATGGTCGCTGATGAATCTTCTGTTGGTATCTTCCCTAAAAGTTGCTGCATTGCCAAATGACACAGAAACAAGTCCTACACATGAGATATAAAGAAAAGTTTTGGGCTTTCTGGGTTGGTTTGGGATTGGTAGCTTGGGTTGGTTTTGTGAATTGGTTTGGTTTTGGTTGGGGGTTTTTTGGTAGGTTTTGGCACCTTTTTTTTTTTTTTTTCTTATAGAATAATTGCTGTTCATTCATTAAGGGTGTTGCTCTGGATGGATGGTGTTGAGAACCTCTGGAAAATCCTTCCCATGGCTTTGCTTCTTCCCTTTGTCCCTTCTACCTTCAAATCTAACAGTCTACTCATACCTCTGTCTTGCGAGAGGATTTATGGTTAAACAGTTTTTCAGCCTTGGAATTTGGTACTTTAGATGACTGTCCACTTGCATACGGACAAAAGTAATGAGCTGCCTTTAATATAAAGTGGTCTTTGGACCTTTGAAGGTCTACCAAACAAACCCAAAATGCTTGTTAACTCGAGTGAAGCTGTGGGTGGCAGGGCTGAGTGCATTTTTAATGTTGATCTTAAGTAGGGGCAGTTGTGGTCAGGTAAAGAAATCCTACTCCTTCAGGAACACATTTAAATGATCTACTCCTTTTTGGAAGCTGTCAATCGCATACTCAGTGTTGCACTTCATGTGCATCTAAAGGCTTCATTGACTCATGCCAAGAGAAGAAAATTGGCCTGCTTGTTTTAATACATTCCTGATGATTTTAATGGAAAATCTAAATGTGTGAAGAACACAAGATCCTTCCTCCTAGCAGCTAAAACGATACCATTTCACATTTGTTGCTCTGGGGAATTGGGGGGAAAAACCCCAAAACAACAAAAATGTATAAACAAACAAACAAACAAATCCCCAAACCCAACAAAACAGTAAGAGTAAGCTCTTGAAGTTAGAAAGAGACCAAGGAGGAAGAACTAGGGTTAACCTGAGAGCCACATATCCCATCTTCTAGGATCACAGAACAGCCCAGGTTGGAAAGGATCTTGGAAGGTTCTTTTGTCCAGCCTATCATGGGAGAGGGAGCTTAAATGATTATCTAGCACCCCATCCAGTCTTCTCACACAGCAAAGTTTTCTGGTTCCCCATACACTGTAAAGGGGAGAGCTTAGTAGTGCTTCCTAGCCCACCTCATCCCATTGCCATGTCAGTGTTTTTCGATCCAACAGTTATTCTTTTTTTATTGCAGATTTTTGTATTAGACATTTAGCTTTTCTCTGTAATTAGACGTGGCGATTATAGTATCTTTTCATATTACAGTAGAGTGTTCCTTTAATGCAGAAATCGAACAGAACACATAAAATACAGGAAAAAATAAAAAAAAAGAAGACTGCAACAGTAATGCTTGGGTCTGAAGGAGCACAGAAGTGGGAAAAAGCAAGCTGAAGTTACTGCTTTTGGCTTCAGCAATGCAGCTCATATTTTTTATTATTCACCAAATTAGTTTTATTCATTTGTTGCAATTCATTGAATGAATTAAATGGAAAACCAATCCAGATTTTTAAAGACAGACATGTGTTGTATCTAAACTCAACTTTTTGTTGTTGTTCAATTGCTGCAAAACATTTTTCCTTTTAGTGTAAATGTGTTCTGAGGAAAGGGTTATGTGGGGTGAGGAAAGAGCACTCAGGACGGAAGAATGAGTAGTGGATTATTTAATAGCACAGAGCAGATTCGTGCTGTTTCTTCACGGCAGTATCCAGTGATCAGCAGTCTAACGGCTTCCCTTTATCTAAGGAACAACACGTATATTCCATGTGGCCCCATCTGGGAGTTTGTTTCAGAACAGGATTACCTTCCTAATGATAAGAATCTCTGCTTGTGAAATTATTTTGGAAAAAAGCCATCTGCTAGGGAAAATAATAATAATAATAAAAAAAACTCCATGATTCAGAGAATAAAACTTTGATTACTGCTCCCTTAGGAGGATGGATGAGGAAGGAAGGGTCCAAGGAGCTGTCCCTGGAACATGTTTTAGAACAAGCTGTAGGGAGTGACTGTAATGTCATGCAGAGGCTTGTTGTTTGAGGTACGCCAGTCAGTTGTCTCCCAGGAAATTAATCAGGTCCCCCTCCACCATCCTGGGTTCCAAGTGGTTCCCAAACAGGGTGTAAGTAGTGAGGAAGGAGATTCCTTCCTGATACAAGCGTAATTAGCGCTTGGTGGCATCTTAGTGGGACTGTCGTGATAGAGTGGGATAGAAATGTCCTGAGGAAGCAAGTCATTAGCTGTTTGCTGAACCAAAGACAGTTAAAACTAAAATGCTTTTAACAGTAGTTCAGTAGGTAATACTTTAGTGCCTCAACAGAAGCAATAGAGAAGAGATGACATCTTATCAGTCAGGTATTAGTCACACCTTCTATAAAATCCCTGATTCTGTTCAACATAGAGTTCTACGTAATAGAAGATTTCAGTTCAAGAAACACTAAAGGTTTAATGAACTCTCATTTTCACATAATTTTAAAAACTGGTTTGATTCTCCCAGCTGCTTATACAAGTATAAATCAGGAATAACTTCTGGAGTGACTGCATTCCAGAGGAAGCTTCACAAATTAAATAAATCCCCTACTTTGTTGCAGACCTGGGTGGAGGAGGGCAAACGTCTTTGTAAGTGCTGTGTTTGAAAGTGCACAGAAGATAAGATACACCAGCTGTGCTAAAACAAGCCATTTTCATCTCACACATACACCCTGCAATTCTACTTTTTAATTTCTAGGCAATCACACTGCTGGAATCTTTTCCAGCCATTGAGTAAAATATATGTTTGTCTTGCAATTATGTAAATAAGGTAAGTGGTTAAGATTTAGACCTAGAATAACAACATTAACATCATTGTCCCTTCAATAAACAGCAAGCTTTGGATGTGATGTTGTTTTTGCTCTATATGTTCCATGCTGCAGAAAAACACAGGCTGACACAGAGACGATGTGGTATTCTAATTGTATTTAAAACGATATTTAGGCAGGGTAGCTCCTACTGCCATTTACATGTGTTTGAAAGGAAGCCCTGCTTCATCAATGGGAATGTGTCAGAATTTTGTAATAAAGCATGCTGTGTAATATATTTAAACACAGTCCAAATTAATTAAAGTGTAGTGGACGTGAAAGATACATACTCAATGTGACATTTCAAATAGGGAGAAAATATGATAATGAGCTATTTCCATGTGTTGCCATCCTTCTGGTTAAATAATACTTCTGTTTTCAATGAAGCCACTGAGCAATAACATTCATTTTTGGAGTTCCACAGCGGTTAGAACTGATTGTATACAGGCTGTAATCATTATCCTAATTCTGCCCAGGAAACCCTCTCTCCCCACCATGGGGAAATTTGGAATAAAAAGTCTCATTCCAGGAAAAAGAATTTCCAAATAATCCTGGGCACCAGATCAAAATATGAGCTCCAAATCCGTTCCTTTTTCTTAATAAGAATCAGCACTTCGAAAAATGTTGCTCTGCAAGAAATAATTGCATTAGTCAGCCTCTTGGCACTGACGTGGGCTGGAGCCTTCTCTTAAAATGAGGCCCAGCCTCACCCTGCAGTGCATCCAAATCCCCCAAAGATTCAAATAGCCCCAAGACCCCAAGGCTTTTTTCTCACAGGCAGAAAACTTAAACCACGGGACAAAAGGACAGATAGGGACCTGGAGACACAGCCTGTCTGATGCTGAGGCAGCCTTGGGTAAGACAGGCGTCATCTTTTTGTGTGCTGAAGAGTAGAAGCCAAAGTAGGAACTAGAAACAAAAGGTTACTTACTTCCATGCTGTCCATTTCTCACAGACCATCTCATCACATGGATGAAGGGTCTTCAGCTAACTGTGTGTAGCCCAAAGGGCTGGTGATATGTGATTGCGTTTTTGCCTCTTTTTAGGTCTGTTCTTTGGATTATAGTGCTTATGATCAGGACAACTCCAATGTTCAGGACCTGACAAGAAATAGCAAGAGTCTGTAAGACTGCTTTTAATGCAGAGGTCCTGCATTTAGTCTGGAGAGTAAGGCTTTTGTGCCTTTCACTGGAGTGATTTTTAGAACCGTCGCAAAATATCCCTTCTTATTAAGGCTCTGATCACCTGATTTTCAGCACTGAAAAAGCTGTACGTCATTGGTGAGGAAAGAAAGACAAGCAGTACGCATTACTGTATATCGAAGTGTAATGCTGGAACCTCGGTCTACAGGAACAGAAATAAGCCTTGCCTAGCACGTAGCCATTAAACCCTCCAAAAAACAATCTAACCAACACCCCAGAATGCACTGGGAGGTAGGTGTTGAAGTTTTTTTTTCACATTTGTGTTGCTCTTATGTTGTTTCAACTTGTCCATTTGAGCCCTCCACCCCATTACCAACAGAACTATTTCTTTCACAGCTGCCCTTCAGTTAGGTAAGTCATCAGTACCATTTTTAAGTAATGTAGTAGAGCCTATAGTGGAAACTATTACAGTCAGTGTGGAACAGAATGGACAACTCCTCTCTTTTCTTCAAAGACTATAAAGAAAGGGATCTATTTTCTGAAGTCCAGGGAGAGTAATTTATTTCCAAGATAGTTGTATGCACAACTTTGCACGTTAGCTCTGCTGAGTTCTATTGAATACCTGGGAACTGAGTCCCTTAGTGAGGTTGATGAACAGGGCAGGCAGTCAGATGCCCACCTCCTTCCTGCTGATAACTGCTTTGTTGGCAGTACATTTCAGGTGCTCTATATTCTTCCCTCTTTGGGCTAATATTGTACCAATTGTTTTCTCCTATTCAGCTAAAGAACCAGAAGCAAATGCTCCTTTGTTGGCTGGTATTGACCTAATGGGAAAAGACTGTGCTGATGTAGTCATCATCTGAATATAGTCGGAGAAGATACATTAACCTGTTAGTTCTAAAACTAAATACAGAAATTTGCATGTATCAGTAGGGAAAGCGTGTTGTGTCACCTATGCCAAATTGGAGCTTGCCAGAGTCCTCACCACCTGGTAAAGTGATGGATGCAGTCAGACTTTGTGTGGTAGAGTGCTGCAGAAAGAGTGCTGATGCATGGGAGAGAGGGGCAGCTTCCACAGGTACTGATGCAAAGTGGTTGTGACGTTTTTACAGGCTTCTGAGCATTTGTGGGAGGGGGAGCTGCTACTGGATAGTTTACTTTGTGCCCTTGTCAAGGTACTATAGAAATGCCATGTCAAAAAAAGCAGAGGAATCAAAATTGTTTGCTTTGTGATTTAACTGCTAGACTGTGCTGTGTTTTTCTGCATTTAGCTCTTCTGCTTCTGGAGTGTTGTGGCATTGTGGTCTAGGGAGCTACAAGGTGCGTGAACAGAGAGACAACAACCTACCTTGAAGATCGTTTCCTCAAAAAGAAACACACTGGATAAACTTCAGACCTGTAGGATCTCAGCTAGCCTTACCAGTCTGGTGTGTGTTCACCTGCCTGTTTGGCAGGCTGCCAGTGCCCAGCAAACAAACCAAGGAGCAGGGGTGCTGCTGGAAAAGGTGTGTCTTTTCCTGAAGAAGGCAGAGTTGTCCTTAGATAAAATACACGTACCATGTGTCTGGGACATGAGTGGGATGATGAGTCAATAATAAAGCTAGTGTCTTCTGCCACCAAAGAAAGGGTAAGCCAGGAATAACTTGTAAATTGGCAGAGGCATTACGGATGTCAGTGCGGGATATTTATGGCATGAAGGGGCTCAGAGTTTAGTACTTAGAAGTTACTGTGAAGATTACCCATTAGTTTTAAAAGGGATAGAGTTTTGTGTGAAAGAAACTCTTATCCTTGTATTCAAAGTGTGCCAAGTTTGAAAAGGGCATGTATATACCTGTCCTTCCCAGTCTTCTCCTGCTTCCCAGTACCTGGACCATAATTCTGATATTTAAGTGCTGCCCGGTCAAGTATTCCCCTTTCTTTGCCTACTGCAGATCAGACATTGATAATTCACTCCAGCATCTTCTGGATGATTGTCCTAGTGAACAGGAGCTACGCTGTCTTAGGCTGAATGACAGTTGTTCCTCTGGCTTTGGCTTTACCAAATGAAGAGCACAAAAAATATTCCAAGACTGCAAAATCTGATATGGAGTATTGGGAGAAAAAACTAAATCATTGCTGTTATCTCTGGCAGAGGGATGGTGGGAGCTGACTGAACAGCAAGAAGAGAAGTTAGTGGGTTGCAAGACAGAAACAAGAAAGTTGTTTGATGCAAAGGAGATAAAGCTGGAAGGGTGTATGAAGGGAGCAGTGTGCAAGAGTAGAAATAACACGCTGGGCAGAGACGTTGCTTTGAGGAAGCACAAAAACTTAGACAAATTAGAGAAAATAGTCCAGGAGAGGTTTAGACAGAAGCAAGCAAGTTCTCTGGCTTTATGCTCTCAGACTGTGCAGGAATGGCACTGAATTGAATAAGGCCCATGGGAGCACAGAAGGCAACTGTCAATAAAAGCCTGTGCAGGAGAGAGAGATGAGGACCTGGGCAAGCTGCTGGGTTCAGCGAAGGGAGGGTTGAAGAGGATCCAAGAGCAGCAGTTAATTTGGAGCATTCTGCACATGGGGTATGGCCTAGAGACTGTTGTAAGGGTGTAAAATGGGGGAAACTGTAAGGAAATAAACCTAGTTGGGAAGGGAATGGGAATGAATAGCACAAAACCTCTGGTAAGTAAGGGAGTGAGAGGACATGATATCTAGAGAATAGACAGAAAAGAGACAGAAGGAGGGGGATTGCCTTTCTAATTATGGGTTTCAGTAACTTTCCTGAAATATAATGGGCAGAGGATGACTAACAAATGGTTGAGTCACAGAAAGCATGTGACTGAGGTTCTAAATTCAGCTACTGAGGGGCTTGAACATTCGCATGAAACATGGAAATTTTCCTCTAGTACTATTCTGGTGCAGGTGATCCTAAACCTCCTATACCAAAAAAGCTTTCCAACTGCTATTTGGAAATATCTAGCTCAGTAGATTGGTCAATATTCATGTTGGCAGGCAAGTATATTACCTTATTCACCCATTCCTTATGGAGAAAGCAACTTTTGGCCAACTAAATAGTTGTTTGTCCATTTTGTATCCACAGAACCATCTGCAGGGTGCTTTAAATCAAATGTTGCTTGAGCCTTTACCATAGCAATTTGGTGAACAATGTTGCTTAGACTCAGAACAATTTTCTGCCAGCCTTTGTAAGACAGTTTATTACTACTAACTGTCTACTGCTTGTAGGATTTTCAAATACTTGATGTTTCATGAAATAAGGAGAACATGTGTCCTCTGTTTCAAGGTGCTGACTGCTGAGAGTCTTTGTTTCATCCAACGTTAGTGCTGACATAAATTGGTAGAGCCATCAGAAGAAGTTACCCATGCCTTCCACTCACCCTCCTGCTCCCATGTGACCTAGATTCAGGAACTGATGTAGGTTAAAATTATCTGTTGTCCTGGCCACCATCTGATTAACCAAGTACAATCACAGTTGTCTGAAATATTTCAGGTAATATGTTTAGGGAAAAGATATAATTGTGAAATACCCCCCCACTGCTCAAGAATGGAATAATTTATTTTCCTGATAGCAATGACTGAAGAAATACAGGCTGATAGAAACCAGGATTAATATCCCTCCCTAGCTGAGCTGGAGTTTCTGTGTGTGCAGTTAGGGAGATTTGGGCAGCAGTAGGCTTTTGTGAGTACGGTTAGATTAATGAAGTTTGTCTTCTTTTGACTTAACAGTCTCTAGTTTACTCAAGACAAGTGAGTTGACTCACTTCTCCCTTACATTTTGTCACAAGGAAAGAGCAATAAAACCAGCAAGCTGGCTACTGAGAGTAAATCTAGAGTAAGCAGGCTTTTAGCCTCAGGTCTAAGACATTAGTCACATGCAAATTGGTGATGATAAATCAGTGCCACCTGGCTCATGAAGCTGCCTAGGAAACCACCAACTGAAAACATGATTTTTAAAAGTACACAACTAATCCCTCTCTCCATAAAGAAACAGTCCCTACTTCCCTGTTCAGCAGCATTTTCCAGAGTAGCAGCTGGGCTTTCTTACAAGGTTTCCCTGGAAGTTCCACAAGGGGATAAAAAAATCAAGGAGTTACCTGACTCCTAACCCTTCCTTAGTGCTCTTCCATTCCTTCTTCATAATAGCCAGAGAGCCTCAACATCTGATGCTTTTATGAATCAGCAGAGAGGAGGTGGTTCCGATTTTCTTTCTGTATGAGAAGTTTCACTGTCACAATTCCCTGGGTGGTACAGAGTGCTCTGGGCTTCTGCCTGCAAAATAGCTGGTTTTATACATTTCTGTTTAATCAAGAGTGAAGCAAATGTCAGAGATTCAATGTTCTAGATCAGCAGTTTCCAACACTGATACATCTTAATCAAGCAATTAGGTGCCTTTTTTTTTTTTTTGTTATTGTTTGGTGTTTTCCATGCTGGAGAAGGGAACAGATTTGCTGCTTTGCTCTGATGACTGCTAGCAGCAGTGTTTGTTGTTAACAGAGACGTGAACACCTAACCACCAGTTGGCAGGTGTTAACACTTTGTTACTTGCTATTCCCACATGCTGAGGATTGTGGGAAAGCTGTCAAGCTCTCTGTCTTGTGTAACGCTTAGCTTTTACAATAACAACAACAACAAGAAGAAGCTCTGAACAAATTCAGAAGCTCTGTAGGAATGTGGTGATGCAGCACTAGCAAGGGAAACGATAGGACCGATTCTCCTGGCTTTTGAGGGGAGGTAATATGAGGCTTTGTGGAAATTCAGAAGTATTTCCTTATCTTGGTTTAGAAACAGGTAGATGGAGGCTGAGTGCTCTTCCCCCCCCCCTCTTTTTTTCTTTTTTTTTCCCTTTTTTAATTGGTGATATGGTTTGATCTTTAGAAGATACTAAGGATGCACTATATGTGTGCCCCAACATTTCCAGTCTGTCTCTGACATTTGTGCTTGTTTGTATTTAGGAAAAAAAAAGGTATGAATGCAACATACAATCAGAGAAAATAGGAATAGGAAAGCTTTGTTTTTGGGGGAATGGAATAACTGGCAAACAAGAAATGAGAATTTCTCTTACTACAGTACAGCCCCTCTGGAGAGCTCAGATGTGCCCAAAAGAAAAGATCCTCTGTGAACTTAAGCAAATACATTTATTAAAATACTTCTTTTCTCTTTTGCTTGCTGTCATCCAGGTGCACACAGATAGTCTGCCTTTGCAGCCACAAGGTCATGATTTTATAGTCAAGTAATCCAAGTGATTGATTTATTACTGATGAAGTGAGGTTTGATGGATTTTTGATTTACATGAAGACAGTAAAGAAGAAGGAGTGGGAGGTGCAAGGCAGCTGCAGAGTGGAGTACGAAGCAGAAACTCGCTAGAGCAAGTGGTCCAAACATTGTGATGGCTTAGATGAGTGATCAGTTTATATGGCTGAATTTTAATAGTGCTTCAGTGCATAATTGCACCCCCTTCCCCCCAGAAACATTTACTGATCATTTCTTGAACCTGAAAAACTTCAGTTGAAGGTAACATGATCAAAATAGTGATCATGGATTTTCTAGCATGTGGGTTATGACTGAGCTGCCTTTTTAACATAGTTCCAAGTCTGGGGTTGTTCTCCAGTTCCTCTCACATAAAAACAGCACTAGCTTCAGATCAGCTTTATGATGTGGTAGGAAAGAATCTTATCCTTGCACTGTGAATAGGCTGGGTTTGGGATAGGGCATTTCTTGAGATATACACATGCTGACTTGAATCTGCCAATGCCTATCCTGTCAAACCTGAGGAAATGTTCCCTGACAGGTGAGTTGGCAAAGTTCTTTCCTGGAAAGGTTCCTACTGTGTGACAGGAAGCCCTATGGGATATGGAGGAGGCTGAGCAGCCTGTTCTTAACAATATGTTTGCACAGTCATGTTGTAGTGGCCTGCTCCGTGTTACGAAAGGCAGTGTCAACATAGCCCTGAAGTCTGTGACTTTTAAGTTGATTTTAATTCTGGAATCCATGTCTGAGATTAGTCAAAAATTAGAGACTTAATGAAGTAGGAGGTGCAAGACAGCTGCAGAAATGAATAGATGAAATGCTCTGGGCTGTGTTTTGCATTGGGTGGGATCCCAATGGTCTCTCCTGACTTCACAGGTCTGTTAATCATTGCAGTAAAAACGTTTTTTAATGGAGTTAGTATTGTTTTATTGACACGAAAATCATCCCTGTGCACTGCTTTAAAAAGCCTTCCTGTTTGCAGAGCTACCCCTGCAAGCTGGTTCTGAAAGATCTACTTGCCAAACTTGGGAGTGTGGGGAGGTACTGGCTTGCATACATCTGCCTGATGTATTTCCTAGTTTCAGACTTCTCTTAAAAATTTATTTGCTCTTACTCGACCACAGAAAGCCAGTTAGGGGAGTCAGTAATACTAGTAAAATCAATATGTGTATCAAATATTCATAAACACATATTGTGTGCAGGCATGGCCCTGAATTTGTTCCTGCACATATGAAGTGATACTTTTGTCTTTTAAAGACCCTAGAGAGAAAAATCATAATTTGTTTGTGCAGTGCTTGTCTTTTTGTAAGTGGGGACATGTAGTGTAATACGTAGACTTTGCTGGGCTTGAAAAGCATGTGCTGACTGCTTTTGAGGTGCTCAGGTGAAAAATAAGTGATCTAGTGCAATGAAATTATAGATTTTATCTGAGGGTATGGCTACAGACTGACAAGGGGCCAAGTTTACAGGCCGTTTCTTGAAACTGGAGTTCTGTCCTCCCACCTGAGAGCCAGACACAGCTGTAGACACAGCCCCATCCACTGGCTCTGGGAAAAATGGGTCATCCCATTTATGTGATTGCTAATGCCATTTCACTCTGCAGTGCAACAGGTCGGAAAAGATGCTAGCAATCCCCTGCATGTTCCTCTTTTTCAGCGGTGAGATCTCCCTGAAACATGGCAGTGGCTTTGCTGTGATCAGACGATCTCATTTGCAGTTGCTATTTTCTGCTCACGCTGTGGATGTGCCTAGAGGAATTGGGTACAACTGCTTTGGGCTATAGGCATAGCCCAGCATCAGTTCCTCCTTAAGGATCAGAATTGTGGTGCTGATCCTGCAGACACGAGACCTGTCACTCAAGTTATTTGCTTATATGAATTATCTGAAGGACTGCAGCTGAGCTTCATGACTTCTCAGCACCTTAGCTGCCCTAGTTTCAGTAAAGTCATCAGCATTTTGCAAGGGGAATCATATTTAATTTGGATTTTTTGATCTCCATAAGCAAAACACGGAAGAAAAGATTTCTTGAACTCCTGGCAGGATTTCTGGTCTTTTCTCCCCACTTCTTTAGAAACTTCATTTGTTTCCTTTTTTTCTTCTTCTTTTTCCCACCCCACCCAGGCTTAAACAGTGCCGGGAAATTCTGTACTTACCCAGCTGTACTGTCTGAGGAAAGCCAAGTTATTTTTTTTCCATGCATCAAAATTATAATAGTTTGAAATTACTTATTAACTCTCTGAGTTTCCCAGAGAGAAGACATCAGATACTTAACTGATATGCCCCTTGTACTTAGACAAAAGGCCAAACAAAGGTTAGGGCAAGTGGATACACATGACAACTTTATCCAAGTCCTTGAGGATTTCCCATTGACTGAGTCAGAGTTCCATTCTTTTTTTTTTCAAGCAAAAATAATAAACATGGATCAAGTAAAATGGGTTAATTTGTCTTCATTGCTGCCCTCTTCCTGGTGCAAACTCCGCAGTCCGTGGACAGAGAAGATACGTTTGGTTACTCAAATGGCTGCCTTGCCTGAAAAAGTACAGTGATCACCTCAAATAGCTCACCTCAAATTGGGTCACTGCTTGAGAATGAGTATTATGAAATAGCTTTAGAACAAGTTGACTTATGCATTAACAAATGGATCAAATAAACATTCCCTTGTGTGTAGCCACTGCTGCTGTGTTGATAACTAAATTGTGCTACACACGTTTCTGCGTCACTTCGTAGCAGTGCAACCTTTTTCTTGCTGCGCTGCAGTTCTGTTGGTCAGTATTCTTTGCTCCACTAGCAAGGGAAAAATGTTTGTTTTGAACTGGCAAGAAACACTGTTATTTTACTTCCTGTGCTTTTTGGTGGGCACATTATATGTTCCAGGCTATGGCAAGTGATTACATGGTATGTAATCCTGCAGCGTTCACAAGCATTGGCACCCACATCAGGATGGTGAAACCTTTATCAATAAAACCACTGTGACCTAGAACTAAGTGTTATCTGTGTCTGGAGTTCCCAAAATGCCTAGAGTATGCTCAAGCAACAAAAAGTGGTGCACCAAAATAGAATCCTGCGTGAGAAAACCTCCAGGCTTGCAATAATATTTCCTCAGCCACCCTCACTGTTGGGCCCTTCCTGGCAGAGCTGGACCACGTCCATAGGTCATGTTGACTTTGTCTGGATTGATGGGGTTTCTGCAGCTGTCCCCTGCTGCTTTCAGGAAGCCAGGTTGGGAGCTGCTAGGTGAAGCAGCCCTGTAAGATTAAGAGCAAGTGCCAGTGTCTGGCTTTGAGCAGTGGTATGATTTTTATGCCTGAAAGAATAGTATCCAGCAACACACACTGCGTCCATGCTCATGTCTGGGTGTATCAGAGAACTCCATAGGAAGAAACATGGAATTTGCAGACAAATTTGGGGCAAATAGGTCTCTAGTTCCCTTTCTCTTCTGACCCCATAGAGACGACCTCCAGCTGATGTGTTACGCTACTCCTATGACATTGTCTAGCTGTTGCCTTGTGATTGTGCGAGTCCCTTGCTGGGATGAGATCCATGCCCATCCTTGCTGATTCTGGTGGCACAAAAGCTGTCCCCTGTGCACTGCTTGGTGTGTTCTGTGGGTTTCAGGAATGTATGAGAAAAGAAATGCAAAAGGGGTCTGAATGTCCTTAGAACAGGCAAATTACTGAAACCTGCTGAACCTACAATAATGCCTAAGAAATCTCTCCCTTTTTCCTGGGCTTGTTTACATCTTACATGCACTTCACTGACAGACTGGTGGGACTTGGAGCTGATAAGAGGCTTCTCATGGGAAATAGTCTCTTGAAGCAGCAAGTCTGAGCTGTAGGAATTGGGGAGTCAAGGAATGGTCTTCTCTCATCAAAAGGTCACTCCTGGAATACAGATGTTTCACAGACCTTTGGTTTGATACTAATTAGTTGTGTGGATTTTTGAATAGTTGGATCCTAGGTGGCAAATACTTGGATCCAGGTGGTAACTGGTACAGATAGCAGAATGTGAAAAACAACTGTGCTACTTTTTTTTTTTTTTCCTTGGGAACTTAAAAATTCCAATCTTGCTGCATTAAACTAAGTCATGCAGAAATGCTCCAGCTGTTCTTTGCACTGTGGAAGCCAAATTCAGCATTCTGATGGAGTTTTTTTCCTTTTTTTTTGAGAGACCATTTGTGAAAGTACTTGATGTGTTAGGTAACAAAATCTTACCTGTACTCTCCTTCCAGTTATACGCATTTTCCTAGTTATCTTATTTAAGGTAAACTCCTTCCAGGTCATCATGTAAAATACCAAGTTCATCAGGAGGTAAACTGGTAAGCCTTCTTTGCCAACTGGAACGTCTAGTGGAGCTAGGAGGACTATTAGTCTTTTAGGTCTCTTCTCCTTCATCACTGAATGTTCTGATGGCAGCTGAACTCATGGGAATTTCGGTTAAAAGCAGTAGAACGCGTGAACAAATAGTTTCTGTGGTGTGTTTTCTGTTTTTAATAAGAGCATTATTTGGTGTGATGTGTGGTAAATCCCTCTGAGCTCCATCCATTTGCAGGAAGAGGTAACACTTCTTTTAATACTCCTAAGGGAGAATCCATTGAAGTATTTTTTTTACTGTTTTTAAAATCAGACGTGTCCTATTTTTCCTAGTAATTTCCAGGTGTGAGCGCCCTCTGAAATGTAGACAATACTCATTATAGTGTTTTAATGAAGGCTTATGTCTCTGCTGTGTAAAAAACCAGGAACACTGGTTTGGGAATGCTTACCCCATGGCATTAATGCCTAGAGCAATGGGACCCATGCCCGTTTTGGGATGCTCATGGCATATTTAATTTCAGAGTCCTACTTGTGACCTTCTGCTTACACTGTTGTGTGGAGCAGCTTGTGCCTCAGCAGCTCCAAGGGTTGGCCTGGACCCTGGGTAACCTCATGCTTACATGACACAAGGGTTAGTCCTCAGTCCCTCTAGTAGGCATGGACTTTCAGTTCTCAGTTCCTTATGGTTTAATGGAAAAGAAAATGATCTGTGTCCATTATCAAATTATGTAGAGTCCTTTCCACAGGGCTTGTAATTTCTAAGTTGTTCCTCTTGTTTCAGTGAAGCTGTCTGAGGGTTTCCAGGGTTCCCTAATATTTTTAATCTAAGTCTTTTCAACTTAAAAGTTAGTCAGCTCTCATAAGGCTAGAGTCAGGTGACTGGTGAAGGTCACAGCAAAGTGACAGGTGCAGCATTATCTAGCCTGTTATCAGCAATTGCACCAGGTACAGTTCAGTACCCAACCATATGACAGCACAGCATCCTGTTTTGATCTTCATTTTCTCCCTTTAATTGGGTGGCCTTTCTCATGTCTCTCCCTGCCTATAGTCTTGTTAACTCATGAGTGTGGAACATACTGGCTGCGATATCAAAAGCCTAGGTACTTAAAATGAACAAAACCATAAAGCAGTTTATAGCAATTCAAAGAACATGGAAGCATTTGCACTTTCTGATACCACCTGCTTTGCATGCCAAAAACTGTAATGGGAACAAAAAGCTCACAAGGTTCGGGAGGGGAAAAAAACCCTTTTGTGGAAAAGAAAAAAATAAGGAAAAGGGCATCAGAAGTTGTCTGGGGATGTGAGTGAAACAGAAACCTTGGTCATGAACTGAGCGAATGAGGTGGATCTAATTACTGTGTAATGAAACAAAGGAAGATGGCTTAGCAGCCGTTTAAATTGCAGGTACTTTGCCCTGCTGCAGTGCTACAGATTTGACAGCTGTAGATAAACATGGAAAATGTCAGACCAGTCCTTTTGCTGGGATTTGCCAGGATCACAGAGGTATTCATACAGAAATTCATCAAATACTATTATCTCCAAATATGTGTTAATAATATTCTTAATCTTCACTATATTTTCTCTTGGGCCTATATGCTGCATGGATATTTCTTGGCATGGCTACAGATCTCTGTCTGTATATTTGGCTTGCCTTAGGCCAGCTTAAAATGATTGTATACAAGAATTTTTGCTGTTTATGGGATTATTTAAGTGCCATTAGTGTATCTGTGTGGTATTGTTTATCATGTGTCACCCCATTCAAAAAAACCCAATGCAGAGGGGTAATTCTCTTGGGTTTTTAATCCCTAACCCTGCACTGCTTTAAAAAGCTTTCCTGTTTGCAGAGCCACCTCTTGCAAGCTGGTTCTGAAAGATCTGCTTGCCAAACTTGCCTTCAACACTTGATAAATACCAGGGTACACTTCTTCTCAGGTAATCTTGCTCCTTAGTCTGAACTAGAATTTTTGCATACCCTTGCCCCTTCACACTGTCTCTAAAACTGTCACAGAGAACTTGTCACATCTCTTTCTGCCCTGACCCCAGCATCTTAACCCGCTCTCCCCGTGCTCCCTCACTTCTTGCTTTCCTCTTCTCTCTCTCCATTTCACCTCCTGTTAGGCAAAATCTGTGCTGCAATAGAGGCTGCGTGTGGGATGAGAGAAGAGAAGAGAAAGTATTTAGACACCTCTAAGCATAATGCATCTTCTTGACAAATAGCCTGGTTATTCTGGGTGAAGAAAGAGAAACAGAGCTGATTCTCAGCCATCACCACGGAAGCCTGTGCTGCTGCTACACTTCAGGCAGTGCTAAGTTCCCGTAAGAGGAGCGGGTCAATGGGAAGGTTTCTGCAGTCAAGATCCAAAACACTCCCCAAGAGTCTCTGGGAGTGTCAGCAGATTCCAAACCAAGCCAGGAGAGAGGCCTCCTCGCACGGCCTGGCTGCCTGACGGCACCTCTGAGCTATGCGTGGGATTAGTTGTTGTGACACGCGCAGCCTTCCTGTAAACCCGGGGTGTTCAACCCTGTCCACTCCTTCAGAGCCTCGCAGAGCACGGGGGATGGAGAGGCGTTCGACCCACGGGAGGCTGGTGCAACATGCCAGCTAACACAGTATTTCTGGGTGGTTAAAGGCAAGGGGAAGAGTTATGAAAGAGGCTTTTTGCTTTCGTTACTCTCTTCTTGCGCCCTGTATCCTGTCTGTGGAGAGCTCTTAGCAGATTCGTGGGCCTGCACTGCCATGTGAGTTGGAAAAAAGAAGGAAAAAGTGATGAAGAGTGAGAGAAAACCAAGGGAATCCATTAAAAAATGCCTCTGCTACCTCATTAATCTTTTGCAGCAAATAATATATGCAAAACTTGGGCTAGCAAAGTCTCCGAAGAATAACATTTTTTTTGGTGAGGTTTTAACAAATTAAAGAAATAAATTAAGTCACTGGCACAGCGGGAAAGTGCTTGAGGCCTCCAGGATTTGTATGTTTTACCATTGTTCTAAAAATAAACTGGGCAAAAAAAAAAAAAAAAAGTCTTTCAGTTGAAAAATAATATTTGCTTTAAGTAGCCATATTAGGGTTTTGCTACCGCACAGTGCTTCACCACCTTCCCTGGCCCTAAGGCTGACTTTTGGAAACAGAAGGCGGAAAATAGTGGAAGCAGAGGTCGCAAAGACATGTGGTGAAGGGAGAGGCGTGCTGGGCGTTAGCGGGAGGGATGTAAAGCAGAAATTAAAACCCTTGTGCCTCACCCCACTGTGACTGCTGAGACAAGGCATGTGTTAGATATTAGCAATTGGCTTACTGGCACCCTTAGGCCCAAACCAGTGGGGAAATTTCTGGCAGCTTTGGTCAGCTTTGGAAGGGAGGTGGCTGGCACCCTCCTCTGTTGCTATACTGTAAACTGATCATTATTTTAATGATCAGAACGAGGCTTCCCAGGTTGCCAGATATCAGAGAAGTTAAG
>NW_020956896.1:69001-71377 GCF_003031625.1 Empidonax traillii
ATTAGCAATTGGCTTACTGGCACCCTTAGGCCCAAACCAGTGGGGAAATTTCTGGCAGCTTTGGTCAGCTTTGGAAGGGAGGTGGCTGGCACCCTCCTCTGTTGCTATACTGTAAACTGATCATTATTTTAATGATCAGAACGAGGCTTCCCAGGTTGCCAGATATCAGAGAAGTTAAGGGCTGCCTTCCGCTGTCCCTTTTTCGTGCTCCTTCTTGTAATTCGCAGTAAAGTGACCAGAGAGAAGAGCATTACGGCTCTGTTCTCCCTTCTCCCCTAAAGCTGACCACTTCCCTACTCATCCCAGCTGCTGCCTCAGTACTACAGAGAGGCTTCCACTGCTTCTCCTCCCTGGGCTATCTCTGCTTCCCATCCACTGCCTTCTGTCATTTTTTCCAGCTCCACCCAGGCCTTGTCTCACTCTCTAGACTGTCCCAGAATTGGAACAACTGGGTTTTTTTGTCAAATCCAACAGAGTTGCATGATCTGCAGGAAAATAGCATTCTGGAGAAATTTTTTCAAAGGCGTAAAAGGTGGGTAGGTGTCCAGCTTCCCACTAAAGGTTATCACCAGAAGTTAGGTATTAGAGTCCCAAAAGCAAGGCTGTTGCTTTCTAGTAGGTAATCTGCAACTTGACTGTAATTGCCCCACTACTCACCTAAATTCTGCAGTAGTGGGAATTATATATGTACATGAACAGTGTAAGGAAACACTGTCATTCTGCATAGCTTTTTGCTGATGGAGCTTTGATGCTTATTCTTCTATCCTCAGTTCCCTTCCCCGTGGAAGCCTCTCAAGGGACTTGACTACTGACTTTATGTGGATGACCTGTGCATGGAGCATTCAAATATGCACAGCACACATACACACACACACACTCATACGTGCATGTGTGTGACACTTTCAGGTCAGCAAGTGCCAGAACTCCTGTTCCCCCTGGTATCTTTAGTTATCCCCCTTGTGAATGTTTTCCTGTTGTAGCCTTTCACTACATACACTTCTGCTATTTCCCCCCCCCCCTTCCATCCCTGCCTCATTTCGTGCACGGGATGGGCTGTGCTCAATTACTGAGCAGCAACTCAGTATTTAGTTTTCTCCTTCCTGCTCAGTGTGTGACCCCAGCCTTACTTACAGCTCTATAATCATGTCCTCTTCTGATGACAAAATGGTTGATTTCCTCATGGGCTTTTCTGTGTCCTCATCTTGTATGTGTATCTGTGGCTACACAAGTGCTTTACAGTGGAACTTAATTCTGATACTTGTCCTTAGCCTCCTAATGGTGCCCACTTACTCTTTGTATTCTTGGGGTGGTTTTAGAGTAGAAAAGTATGACAGACAAAGCTGTGTAATTTGCTGCAAAGAGAGGTAACTACTTTATTTTGTTTGTTTTATCTAGTGTATGTTCTGTTTTGTTAGAAAAGCTGTTGAGGAGCAGCGAGGTGTTTTATTCTGCCTCCTTCAGTTCTGAAGCCCCGTTTTAGAAGGCCATAGGGAGGACTTTTACAGGGAGCAGTGTGGGGCACCCTGTTCTAACCAACACATACCCCCAAAATTGGAGCAGAGCTTATGGGAAACTCCTGAGAGTGGCACCGGGCCATGTCATCCCACATGGTCCTCATAGAGTGTTTCCTCCCTCATAGAGGGAGCCAACAGAAATGGTTTAGGCCTTGGAGCTAAGCAGATCACACTGAAAACTGATGGACTTAGCATGGACTCCCTACCATGTGAAACACAGAAGCCAGGAAGATATGGTGGGGAAGGGACTCGGTGTTTTTCTGTTTTGTGTTCTCTTTGTCTGGAATTGCCTGAACTCACATCTGTGCAGATCCTAACCCCTTTGGCATGCTTGGGCTGCTCATGTTAAGGAAAAGGTGTGAGAAGACCACCTCGGAGTGCTGGCCAGCTTGAGACTCAGTTGCACCCAAACCGTAACCAGCTTGGCAGCAGCTGGATTTCTTTGGCCACATCTGCCTGTGCTGTACACTGTTAAATCCTAGGGGCAGTCTTGGCTCTGGAGCTCTGTAGAAAGCTTCTGGCTCTTGCTGATTACTTACTCCTGAGGAATCTGGGAAGGTAGGCTCTTTGTAGTGCTGGCATTTCCCCCTGAAGGGGAAGGGAATACATTTGGTTCCTGTAGGGCTGCAACAGCAATCACTGCCTCTGAGGAGGAACTGAAACATTCATAGAATCATAGAATCATAGAATAGATTGGGTTGGAAAAGACCTCCAAGATCATCAAGTCCAACCCCTGATCCAACTCCAATTACTATATCATGGCACTAAGGGCCACATCCAATCTCTGCTTAAAAACCTCCAGGGATGGTGAATCCACCACCTCTCTGGGTAGGCTGTTCCAATGCTTGATTACCCTCTCTGT
>NW_020956897.1:0-7427 GCF_003031625.1 Empidonax traillii
GCAGTGGGCTGCTTATGGAATCCGGATCAGGTTTTAACCAGAGGCACGCAGGGGGCATGTGCTGGGTCAGGAATGCTGAAGAGTGCTGGGGAGGGATGTTTGCTCTGCGCTGTTTCCTCTGAAGTTATTCCACTTGCTCGCTCAGGAGGGTGCAGTGGGTGGGGCTGGGTCCCCCACTCGTGAGATGCAGTCCTAGCAGGGCATCCCCAGCAGTTCTCCCCACGTGAGAAAAATGAGAACTTCGCTTGTGGCTTGCTTTTGTTAAGTGTGCATGCTTACACAGCTCTTTTACAGTAGAGACACTGTTGTAGCCCAGAGAAGCTGTGGCTGCCCCATCCTTGGAAGTGTTCAAGGCCAGGTTGGATGGGGCTTGGACCAACCTGGGCTAGTGGAAAGTGTCCCCACCCGTGGCAGTGGGAGATCTAGGTGATCTTTAAGGTCCCTTCCAACCTATATCACTCTATCATTCCATGTTTCTGTTCTGGTTCTGCTGAGGCAAGAACCTTTGGCAGGTCTCCTGTGTTCCAGGACAAAATACTTGTTCAAGTGCAGCAGCCTTTCAGTGCCTTCTCCCCTCAATACGGCTTACAAGGTCCTGTAGAGTGTGAGAACTGGTGTTTGTGTCTGATAACTGTGGTTCAGAGAGGTAACAGAGGGAAGGCCACCTAGTCAATCGTGCAGAAATCCAGCAGGTCTCAGAGGGAAGCCTTCTGCCATGCTCTCTTCTCCCTTGGGCAGTTACCTCCCTCATTTGTAGGTTCCCAGTGCCTCGAGCAGACACCCTGGTGAGCCAAGCTGTGAAGGATCAGCTCAGGCCCAGCCAGGTGTAACAGCTCAGAAAGCTGGACCAAGTCTGTGTCTTCCAAGTCTGTCAAAGGAGGTGTGGAAAAAAAAAAAAAAAAGAAGTGCATTTGCTTCCATGTGGCACAGTCCTGAGCTGGTGATGCCAAGCCTTAGTGAGCTCACCACAGAGCCAGATTGGGCCTCCTCGCCTCTTTCCCGTTGCTGCAGTGTTGGAGAGCATCGTACAAATTGGCCCAAGCTGAGCAGTAGAGACAGCTTGGGCCTGTCAGGCTCAAAGCCAGGGCTAATAAGCCTTGTCAGGTTAAGTTTAGTACTGCAGAACCATGTGGGACCATCAGTGCTTATCAACCTAGTCCCAGTGCCAAAAATGACATGACAGGGACCCCACTGGCTCCATGAAAAATCACTTAGGTGAGAACCTATCCTCCCATCATCATCTTGTCTGCGTTGCTCTGCTGAGGGGAGGATCCCTGTCTTCCTTTGCTCCAGATAAGAGTTGGCTGGCTTTTGTATAATCTATTATAGACTATTCTATAGCTTGTCCTCTGCATAAGATCCATTTCAGGGTTTTTTTTCCCCCAAACCTCTATATTTTTGTGCTGTAGATATTTGTCTAAACAAAAGCCTGTAATTTTGGTGATTGGTTCCAGCTGGATGCAGAAAATCCTGTGGGTAACAGAGGATGTAGTTGCATGGAGCATAGGCTCAGAGACCAAGACGATTTGGAGACCATTATAAACCATTTGGGTTTTTAAAATAAAACCCCAGAAAACGTTGGCATGGCCCTTTATAACTGGGTGAAGGACAGTACAGCAACGCCAGTTTCCTCTCCTTCACGCTTCACTTAGGCCAATAAACCTGAGTAGGGCTATCTGCTAATATTTTTTGGTTATAGAAAACCAGAGATATTTCTCTTTTTTTTTAAATTTCTTTTAATTTGCCTCTTGTTTAGGGGGTGATATTAGAGCTCAGCACTTCGTATCTTGCAGATTATGGACTATGTAGGATATATAGAAGGTACTGGTTACTACCTGTCCTTCTAGGTACTATCGATTAGTGATGTGGGTGCCTTTGCAAGTGCTGAATGTTACCTATTGTCAAAGGGCTCTCATCACTTACATTTACAAAATTATAAAGTAAACAAAACATAGAATGGCTGAGTTCTGTCTGTGAGGAAATATGTCTGTGTGTAAAATGCTCACAGGTTTTGAAGGAAGTTCCAGCGTGGTGTGACAGCTGAGCATTTTAATCACCTTGTGTAATAGAGCATGGCCAGGAGGGAGAGAGAGAGGGGAGGTGATTGTTATTATTACATGCAAGTGATAAATCCCAACACATGAGATAATGACACAGCTTCGATGGTACAAGAAAAGGCAAAGGACAGGATGTTTGGAAGAACAGAGAATTGAAGTGGAGAGCGAAGTGAAGGAAAGAGAGTGGAAGGGACTGGGGAGAGACACGGCTAAAGAAACTATGGGAAGAGACAAATGAGAAAATAACTTTTTTTTTTTTTCCCCCCAAGGGTTGGAAATAAAATTAAAAATCACAGGTGATGATACTCTAGAAGAACTCAAAAGTTAGATGTGAAAGTCTGAGAAGTGATGATGTGTTACCCATGTTACTGAAACCTGAAGGGGTGGAGTGGCAGCGAAGCTGTCGGTGCTTAAAAGAAGAGGATTAGGGAATCTGTGGGGTGGATACACCAGCCTTTCATCTCTCTGGGAAAGTTGTGGGACACCCAAGACAAGAATTTGGAGCAACAGAAAGGCACGTAGGTTTAACAAACACCACAGCACCTCCTATAAATAGATGAGGAAATTACTGTGGTTCTCCTGTGGGTTTGTGTTTGGGCCTTATTATTTCTTTCAGGATCACTTTGTGTGTATATAAGTATCTGTTCTCAAATAACAAAAGGGAGGGGTTGTTTTTACATGTGTTGACAGGAAGTTTTTCAAGAATCATCTCTTTCTGCTGCAGATATCAAGCTGTAGTAGTAAAGTAATACTGCCCACTCTTCCTTTTGTCTTGCAAACGAAGAATCTTGTACTGCAGGATGGGTCAGAGACAACCTTTTTTTCCAAGGACAAGATGAAGGCTGCGTTTTCAGTACAGAAACTCCATTTTCAAGGAAGCTTTACTTCCAGTGGTGGGAATTCGACTATTATTTTAATATTTGACTTATTTCTTGTATTCTGAAAATGAACTGCTTTGTAATTTATGTGACACCCGAGGAACAGTTTGTATGGAAATTCTCCAGCCTGGTGGAGACCCTGTTTTGAGTCGAGCAGTGCTGGGAATCTTAATTCAGTTGTTGGAGCCAGGTATCCACTTCATTGCTTATGTCCACTTCCCTCCTCGGTGTGGCCCTTGCCAGCTCCATGAATTATTTTTTTTTTAATTGGCAAAGGGGCAGGAGATGTTGGAATGTTCATTAGTGTTTGTATGGCACATGCTATCCACATTTCTGTGTTCTTTTTTCCAAAGAGCACTTAAATGAATTGATGTGATGAATGTGAGCGTGACGTGGCCCATACTTGCAGGGGAGAGCTGCAAGTTGGTTAATGAGTTGGTTGGTGGGAATAATATGAGCTGAATCCATCTGCATCACCCGAGCAGCTATCTGTGTGTGTAATATCCATGAAGTGAGTGAGCTGTGTTATGTACAAATGACTGAAAACAGCTACTGTGTAAGGAAAAAAAAAAAAGAAAAAAATTCTTAGTTGCTTGTGTTTTTCTCACAGAAAATAACCCCGTGTCTGCTCTTTGAGAGCAGGCATCAGCTTTAACCTGCTCCTCTGGATGCTTTGAGCAATTTGTACACCCAGTGTTGTCCAAACGTTGCCATAACTAAGCGCAATAAATTTACCAGGCTCTTGCTCCGGGCCCCCCACCCCGAGTTGGTGGGGCTGCAGTCGGGTCCCAAAGCCGAGGAGGGCTCTGCTGCCGGGGTGTGTGCTGCTAATTCAGGGGAGCAGCTCTGCTGAGAGATCAAAAGCATCACGAGCATACTTTTCCCCTGCAAATTCCTGGCGTAGGATTTTTGGAATCGTATCCCAGGGGTTAAATATAGCCATGTATTTTCAAGTAATCCTGCTCCAAGGTTGAGCAAATGTGGTTAAAGGGAACTTTGCCATCTTCTGGTGAGCCTTGCCCCGGTTTGCTGGGGGAGTTTGTAACTTGCTGGCAGCATATGTTCAGAAATTGAATCTGGTTTGATGTCACTATGGTAGCAAATGGGTGTCTTTTGGCCCTAACCTGTGGTACAGTTCCTCACAGGTGAAGGGGAGGACATCCCCCAGAGCTTCATCCTTTGCAGTGATGAGAGATCTTACGCATCACTCGCCTCAGAAACAGTGTGAGGTTTGATTAACGGTGAACAAAGTAACTTTTATGGGGAAAAAAATTGAATATGTGAGCTTAACTGTAAAGACAGAATTAGATTCTATTTGGTCGTTCATTTCACTGTTAAATAGCATTTGGAGTACCTGTGGTTCTATCCCCTGTATGGGCTAAACACCTGGAACAGCAAATACGTTGAGGGGCCAGGGTCATTCCACACATGTTCATGGAGATCTCTGTAGCTTTCACTTATATATTTCCACCTACACAAAAGCCTAGAAGCATAATTCTTTTTTGCCATGCCTATTATTGATGTAAAATTATTACATAAATATACCTTTTATGCAATACTTTACCAACACATAGCTTCTTGCTGTGCTTTGTATAAATGGGAGAAACTGGGAAATTGTGGATGACAGTCTTCTCTAACTAAGGAGAAGAGGTGGTGAGGTTGATTTGAGGCCAGGTAGAAGTAAAAATTCTTTAATTATTCTCCTTCAGCTTGGTGATGTAAGAGTTAAAAGCTGTTTATATGGGAAATTTCTTCTGATGCCTGAGTGTTTCTTTCTTTTTACTGGAGATGTAGTGACAAGCTCCTCAGTCTGGAATCTCTGAAACAGATCATGGCTGTTACAAAGCATTATACAGCCCAGAGAAATAAACCTTCTCTCTTTCTCCTTGCAAATCTTCGATTTCCAGCCATTGCTTACACACTGTAACTGTGTGATAATGGCTATTTTAACGAGGTGCTCCGTGAAGGTGTTACACATCCAGAAAACGTTATTCCTTTGCTCTTCCGTAGAAACGCTTTTATATATTTGAGCAGGAGAATTTCAGTGGGAGATGTTATCCAGGATCCAGGTGCAAGGAAGGAGGGGGCACAAATGTGTCTGTGCCTTTCCAGCCGCTGGAGAAAATCCACTGGGAACAGGTGAAGCTGTGACCCTGAGGCGTCGAGACACAAGTATGTGTGTCAGCCAGGCAGAGGGGGAGCGCTGTGCTGGGAACGGGCTGTGGCCGGAGTTCCCTTCCCAGGGATCTTTTTTAGAAGTGAACAACTGTCAGCGACAGCATTTGGGTTGGAAGGAACCTTAAAGCCCATCTAGTTCCAATCCCCCTGCCATGGGCAGGGTCGCCTTCCACTAGACCGGGTTTCTCCAAGCCCCATCCAATCCGGCCCTAAACGCTTCCAGGGATGGAGCATCCGCAGCTTTTCTGGGAATTCTGTGCCAGGGCCTCACCACCTTCACAGGGAAGAATTTCTTCCCTATTCCTAATCTAAACCTGCCCCTCTGTCAGTTTAGAACCCTTTTCCCCACTGCACAACACGTAAGTTCCAGATAGAAAAGGGTCTTCCAGGAGCAGCCAGGGAAGGTGGAAATAATGCTTATTCTCTTTGTTATGGGTTTACTGAGCACAGCCATGGCTTCTGTCCATCTATTCCTTTTTTCAGTTACACATAAAGAGAGATTTAGTACCAGTAATGTGTGCTAAAATCTAGTCAAGTGTCTCTTGACGCCATCTGTATCCTAAATTAATGGTTCTCCAGAGGCAGGATTCTTTGTTGATACTTGTTTTGCAAAGTTGAGCTTGTTGTTGCTTAACTAATCATAATTTCGAACATCTCAAGATTTCAAATTACTTACAAATGATCCACTTCACCTTTTCAAGCATATTTAACGCCTGATCCTGAAGAGCTAATCCAAAAAATTATATTTCCAGGGATATTCTTCAAAGAAATAACTCTTTACTTTTGTTTTTCCCCATAGGAAATTTTCAGTTTTAAGTAAATAAACCTGAAAAAACCAACCAAACAAACAAAACCACCAAAAAACCTCACAAAAAAAACCACAAACAAAACAAACAAACAAAAAAAAAAACGACAAAACTGAAAGAAAGCTGAATTTCAAGATAAACTAGGAACATTTCTACAACCCCTTCCATCTGCCTCTTCCTGAGCAGATTAGCTTTGGCAAACCTTGGGAGTCACCCAGGATTGCCTGAATCCATTCACAATACAAGTGTGCCCTTTGGATGCTCCTTGTTATCATTAGAAATTTTGGCCACTGTGAATCACAGTTTTCTCTGTGCTGCTTATTGCCCTCATTTCTATTCAGATTGGGCATGTTGGGAGTGAATGTTGAATATTTGTCCCATTATTTCCAGAGGAAGAGCTGCAACACAGGATAGCAAAGGTTTTTACCAGGGTCAAATAGAAGAGAATGCACAAGATGAGACTTAGGCTGGTTCTCTAGCCTTAGGTTAGCTCAAATTCTCCTTGTTTTTAAAAACCCAAAGTAGCACAATTTTAACAGAAGAGTCAGCTCTTCACATGAATGTAAAAACAGCGTGCCCATAAGAATAGATTTTTGTTTCTGTGACTAGATCTGTCACAGCCTGGCTTCACAATATGGATTAGCTTTACTTACCCTTATCTGGTTTTTGGTTTGGTTTTTTTTTTTTTTTTTTTCTTTATAAGTGCTGTCAAAATCCTGAAACTTAATTTTGGGAGACATTTTTATTCAAATACTCAAAAGCAGCATATGAATACTTGGAGCAATGTACTATTGTCTTTAAAAAAAAATACATTTTGGTTGGGATAACTACTAATGAAGATTTATTTTCGACTGAGCAATAAGTTAGTATTTATATCCTCCTGGGACAAATGGAATTTGCAGTTCTGCCTTGGTATTTCTTATATATAGTTATGCTTTGGAAATAGAGCAAATGAGATGTTGTTGGAAGGGAGAACCCTCTCTCCCCCAGAGCTCCAGGGTTTTAAGGGTTGTCAATGTAATGACTTGAGATTTTAAGGCTCTTTTTAAACTTTGGAGTATGGAAATATAAATGTAAGAGCTTTATTCAAAAATACAGACAAAAATAAGTTTTACCTTAAAACACAGCTTTTGTTAGGCTCCTTCCTTGTTTCTACATTGTATGTGAAGTCTGCTGGAATATTTGTTTGCGAGACTTTAAAAACTTCCACGCGAAATCAATCTTTTCTCTTTTGAAAATGAATATACTACACGTAACATGGAGGCTTAAGTTAAATGGAAAGCACTGGTTTCAATGTAAGTAGAGGGCTTTCTGGTTAAGCTCATCAAAACTGCACATTTATCACTGTAAAAGAAAGGGGCAGAGGTCTTGCCTCATAACGTGAGAAACTTCCCATGGTTTCTCATGAATTTTGAGTAAGCTTAATTCTGATTTTTGTTTGAGAAAAGCTTGTGTCTTTCACAAGGCCAGCGCTGGTTACAGTTTACCCTGTGTGTTTGACTTGGCAG
>NW_020956897.1:8585-71405 GCF_003031625.1 Empidonax traillii
GTTTTGGAGACTCCTGGTAATGTTTCCAAGCGAGATAATCACTGGGCATGGCTGTCCTTGGTTTTCCTGCTTCTTTTGCACAGCTTTCCAGTTTTGGATAGGCAGAAAATGAGAGCATCCAACTGCCATCTTTCCTGCTTTGCTTCTGCTGTGTAAAATCTCGCTGACAAAGCAAATGAGACATCAGAATTGTCAGCCAAAAGAACAATTGCAGCTCACAGTGAAGGAGAAAATATCCACTCCCCTTTGGCAAATCCAGTCTTCTCACATCTGCTTAGAGCATTTAAGCAGTATGTGGACTTGGCCAAAAAAGGGCCCATGGAGTCTTGGTGATGATTTGCTGCTGAATGCTGCAATTGTAAGGAGGCAACTGTTCTTTGTGTTGGAAGCCACCATGATGCAGGTCATTAGGTTTTGGCTTAGAGTCATAGAATCCTAGAATGATTTGGGTTGTAAGGGATCTGAAAGATCATCTTGTTCCACTCCCCTGCCATGGGCAGGGACACCTTCCACTAGCTCAGGTTGCTCCAAGCCTGGTCCAACCTGGCCTTGGACACTTCCAGGGATAGGGCATCCAGAGAAGCCACGAACCTACCCTTGAAGTATCTGAAATACACAGTGGGTGAGCATCCAGTGTTTCACATTCTTCTGGGATTTCCTCAAATTCCCTTTCTGTTTTCCTTTTTGAGCTCTATTTCTTTCTTTCAAAATCAGCTAATTGCTCACATTTCTGCCATTGCTGCCCCGTAATGTTGCTAATATCACATACACTGTGTAAATGTTAGCATTGGAGCCACTGATACGTTTATATCCTCTTTTATTTTATTCTCTTAGTGAATTCCTTGTATGTGCAGTGCTGTACATCCCTATAGAATCTTATTGTAGTTCTTTACTTTCAAAACATAAAGGGTTTGCTTTTGCACACCCCTCTTATTCCCACTTTATGTCATCACATCTGATTTTAAGTTACCCTGAAATTAGGGTATTTTCCTGCTTCTATAATATTTTGATTCTTGTAATTTCTTGACTGTAGTGCAAGTCACAGATTTTTTATTTCTATGCCTTGTATATTTTTTTCTACATTTTGTGTTGCTCTGGTTTTTTTTTCCCTCACTCCTTTTCCATACCAGTCCAGCAGCAAGAGCCCCTGTTTCTCACAGCTTTTAGCTGAACATTACGACTGGAGTGTCAAAGTAGCCTGTCTGAAATTTTATACAACAGTGAGGTCCAGGTTGCTCAATCTGTGGTCCAAATACAGACCTGTGATGGGGAGTCATCCATCAGTCTGGGGGTGCTGTATCTTAATCCAGTGGCTCAAATTCTCAGTAAAAATTGGGGGTTTGTCCCAGGAACTAGAATGATTTTAAAGGGGGCTCTTTGAATCTGGATAAGATCTACTATGGGATTAGGAGGTCAGCAAGGATTGCTGTGTAGAACCAAGAATGAGGATGTGGATGAAGAACTCACTACCCAAATGTAAATTTTAATCCTGTGCTCACTCAGTCCTAGAGGGAAGTTTGAGCTAAGATGAGGGACCTGGGAAGAGAAGCAAGCAGAGCAGGACTGAAAGAGCTGCTGCAAATCAGGAGTGGAGATAAAATATTGCTTATCTTTACTCACTAACCTGCTTACTGGGAGAGGAGCCATCTACTCACAGCTGTGGCAGACTGGAAGTGTTCTTGGAATGATGCAGCTTGTCAAGTGCAGGTAGCAGAAATGGTTTGATTCTTTTATGTGACGTTTATTCTTGGAAAGGTGAACTTGGGTTTTCCAGCAAAGTCCCAAATCACCTCAATAAAAGAGCCACGTTTAAAACTTGAAAGGGTTGTTGAGTGCTGAGGAAGGAAATGGGTTGAGATTGACAGATTATACTGAACTGTGGATAAATGAACCTTTGAACTGCACCCTGCTCCGAGCATTACAGGAAACGCGTTCTTTGGTGTCGCCCTGGTTTTTGCAGCGTATCATTTACTCAAAGTACTTTGTGTACTTTTTAGTGTATCTCAAAGTGTAATGAGGTTGATAAAAGTTTTGAGTGTATTGGTGTTTATAATTGTTGAAATCCCAGTGCAGCAATGCCAATAACTTCCCCCCACACACACACAGACACACCCCGTAATATAAAAAAATATTTTATTGTTCTGGCAATAAATGAAAGTACCTTAAGAGAAGGTAGGCATGGAAGGTTTTCTGGCAACTTCCCTTCTACTTTTTTATTACTTTGAGGAGGATGGGAAGCTCAGGTCAGGTGCTGGGAGCTCAGGCTCTAAAATGCCACCCAACCTTCACTTATGTGGGTTTTTTGAGAGCGAAAAACCTCGGGACTCACGGGGCAACTGGATTTTTCACATTTCCTTTTGATGTCTCCACACTGCACAGAATAAAGGTAGTTATGCAAGAGCAAGTGTGGGCTTTGGTGTCTGTCTCCTTCCTTTATCCAAATTGTGGATGCAGCGTTTGGTTGCAGTGTTTTGGGAATTAATAAATTAGCGCTTGAGAGATATTCAGAGACAGAGGCTCTGTTTTATCACTTGCTGATTACCGTGGTTAAATAAAAAACCACACAAGAAACATCACATTTCCTAAAATGTTGTTCCTTGCAGCCCCTCAAGGCGCCAAAGCTTAGGCTTTTGCGTGGGAGCGTTTTGGTCTGGGGTGGGGGCTGGCATCTCTCTGCATCTTCTGTTTATGACAGAAGAGCTTCAGTGGGAACTTGGTGGGAAATTAAAGTGGGAGGTTACTGCAAGATCTCTGTTGTGATGTTGAGATACGGTGGAAAACATGCCTGAGTCATCCAGCCTCTCTGGAGTTCACTTTCTTAGGTAGGATTTGATTCCAGTCTGTATATAAGGTCCCTACCTGGTCAAAATTGGTTTTATTCCGTGCACAATATTCCCATTGTAGCCTCTCTCTGAGGGGCAGGATGTGCCCTCAGCGTTCCCTGTCATTTCTGACACGCAGGGAATGTCGTGAGTGAACGTTTTCTGGATTCCAGCTGGGGCTTCCAGTTACAGCTTTAATATTCAACTGTTTGTGTGGCTGGAAACTTTTGCCAGCTGTCAACTTGGGGGCAAGTGGCAATCTGCCCTCTCAAACAAATGTGGCCTCCGTGTTTATTTTCAGTTCCATGTTTGTTATACTTACTGTAGGTTAAGAATCCTGGCACAAAACACCCTTGACCCTCTAGTAGGATGTGTAGTGATCGCCTGTTGTGGGGTCGAGCATTAACTAACCTGCTTCGTGCAAGTGCAGATAACAGAAAGCCCTGCCCCGTGGAATAATCAATTTACAATCAATGTAATAATCCATTTAGGACCTCAGTAACTTTAGGGGGTTTTCTACCGTGGTTTCCAAATAATGAGCAGAGGGACTTTCTACAGGATGCAAAGACTAACTGTGCTCAAGTGTGGGGGGGGATGAAAGTAAATAATCATTACAATGCACTTTCTTTTTGTGTTTCCTTTTTCTGTTTGTTTGTTTGTTCTTGAACAGATTGAAAACATAGATGCATGCCTGAGTTTCTTGGCTGCTAAGGGGATTAACATCCAGGGGCTGTCAGCAGAAGGTGAGTGCATTGGTTGTTTAAAATTTGATTTTAAATAAGGAACCTCAGTTACTACTTGTAAATGCAACCACAGCGTGAAGTGTAAATTTAATTTTTGACAGTCTTTGCTGCTTTTTTCCCCCCATGTCAGCATGAGAGGTAAGTAAAATTCTAATATTCTAATCTCTACACAGCTGACTTGTAAAAATAATCAATGAGACCAAATTAGAATCCAGTCACTTTTTTGTTTCTTTCTGTTGAAAACCAGAAATTTCTTATCTCACTTCTATAATACTGACCAGTGTATGTTTTACAGATATAAGTGAACTGCTGGCAGTTGCTTGCCTGTTGAGAAAGAAAGTTATTTCCTTTCTCTTGAATTATTCTTACCCGAACAACTTTCTTCTTTTTTTTTAAAGAAAGGTTATTTTTTTAAGAAAATTTGCTTCCAAATGCACGAAACAATAAAATTCAAGTGTTTTGAACCAAAGCAAAAAAGATGAGATTTTGACTTCTGATTATTCATTCTGCTTTTGAAGAGCACCAGAATTTTTTTGAAACCCAAACATGACTCAATTTGCTATATTTCTTTATGCCAGTGAACGATACCTACTGACTCAGAAGCTGTTTTGCTATTATCTTATTAAGAGATCAAACAGATTTCTGTCATCCTCAGCACCAGATTTCACTTGTATTTTTTAGTTTAAATGTGCTGGAAAAGCAACTGGGTTCAGTAGCTGAATATATTATATGACATCAGTGCTTCACAGAGCAAACGTGTGGCATCAGGTGAGATTTCAAGTTACATTTGATGACTGAGTCTCTTCCTGAGCTCAGTTTGGAGGAGGAGGAGAATCAAATCATGCACTTGTGTGCCCTTAACTGGAGTGCCTGTATGTTTAAAAGCCATGGGTTTTTTTTAACTCTGAAGGAATCCTACAGCTCAAGTGAGGGAGGCAGGAAAGGATGTGTAGGTGTGCTGGGCTGGCAGCTGAGCACCACATGGCTGCTGACTCAGTCCTGGCAGGATGGGGAGAGGACAGGAAGAGCACAAGTGACAAAACACGTGGATCAAAATAAAGGCAGTCTCGTGACCGAGGGGAAGGGGAGGAAAAACGCAAAACAAGCGATGCTGAGGCGATCACTCACCATCTCCCACGAGCAGACAGACGCCCTGCCAGGAAACAAACACCCTCAACACCCTCCCACCACCTCACCTACCTCAGTGTTTGTGTCTGAATGTGATGTCACGTGGCATGGGATGTCCCTTGGGTGTCAGCTGTCCTGGCTGTGCCCCCTTCCAGCCTCTTGCCCACCTCTAGTCCACGTCCCAAGGAAGGGCAGTGTTGGATGAAGGGGAAGCCCTGACACTGTGCATGCACCACTCAGCAACAGCCAGAGCTGGTGCCTTGTCAGCGCTGCTTTAGTCACAAATCCAAAACTTTCCTTATGGGCACGGTTTGAAGTGTTGGCTGAAACACGCTTTTCCTTGCTGATGAATAGTGATGTTAATGGAATGTTTGCTAGATAACCACTGTGGATGTCCCCGATGGTGAAACCCATCGTGTACACAGCTTTTACGTACATACCTACACGTAAAAAAACCATAAAAATAGAAAAAAAATATAAAATTACCAGAAAATTAAAGCTACTATTTAAAAAAAAAGATCATTAAAAATTAGAGTTTAAAATTACATGTTGACAGTTAAGCAAGTAGCTTAAAACATTCCTTGCTGTCCCCCAAAGTAACTTTCCTATCTCATCTTACAAGTCACTCTAAAACGTGTTTTTGAAATGCAGTGTCACTAACTTTGAGGTGGTTTGTGAGTGTGGGAAGGAGAATAGCACATGTTTAGTACACGTTGTTCTAACCTGAATATACCACAACTAATGGAAGGAGGAGGCTGAGTGTTGGGTGTATCCTTAGGCTGGTCTAGAACAGCAACAACAAGTATTTTCCTCCGAAGAGAAGCTCTACTAAGCTCTGCCTGAGAACAGCAATAAATGCCTTGATTGCTCAGTTATAATCAGGAGGATTCTCATGTCAAGAAAAGGAAGCACGAGCTAAAATTTCAAACAGCAGAGAGTTTATTCACCAGGAAACGATGAAAAAGAAAATGCCACAGGGTCTGTTGTAAAAGCCAGTTTTGACCTTGACGTGATTGCGTAAATGTTGTAAAGGCACAATAAGTTTCACATTATTTACCTGGCTTGATACAAGGCAAAATCCAAGTGAAACAGCAGAGCAGTTGACAGGAAAACTGTCTGGGTGTACGAAGTTGGCAGCGTAGCGTTGCTCACGCTGGGGAAGGGACAGCATGATTAATGTCCCTGGCGCTCCTGCCAAGCCTCAAGTCGGACCCAGCAGGATCCATGTTGTCCCATGGCTTCCCTCATTTGGTATTTCTTCCTTTCTTTCACACTGTCTAGGAATTAGTGTATTAAATCACACGGAAGCTGAGAAGGGACCTGTAATGTTCGCTGCCAACACACAAATGAGAGCATTTACTGGCTCCACCACTAACACTGAAGGAAGAGAGTGACAACTAGAGAGGGGAGGGAAAATAAAAGACTTCAAGTGCAAAAATAAAGTAAATTTCTTTTTTTTTTTACTCATTCCTGAACTGTGCTGAAGAACACAGGATCACTTAAAATGAGGAGTACCATTACCAAATGAGCCAGTGTTTCTGTGCAAGCTGCCAAGGCCTGCTAGGTCAATGCAAATAACTTTATTTACTTCACTGGCAGATCCTCATCTAGGAGGAGAGAAAAGGCTGTGACTGCTTCCAAACAGGAATAATTATTGAAGTCTCCTGGGTTGCTTAAGAACATGTATTTTTCAATAGTACAGTTTTAGTGTGCAGGGAGGTTAATGAGTCAAAGCTGGAATTTGGACGACTCCTAGATGTTGAAATAATTTGGAATTTCATGTGTCATATTCTTCCACTATTGAAAAGTCCGGCTTTGATATATGTGTACCACTCAGACATAGTCCATTTTTATGGATTTATGCAGTGGAGATCCTAAGGGTCTGCAATCACTGATGATGACCACGTTATTATGCTAGAAGCAGGTCCCCTTCCCCAGCAACGTGGGGGCAAAATGCATTCCCATGTCAAAGATTTTTAGATCCTAAGATCCCCTTTTGTAAAGAAAACTATGGAGACAATTAATTTCTCTTCTTGCTGCAATTTTTTTATTGTCCATTGCTTTGAACTGTCTCTCCACACCCACGCTCTTAAAATTGTCTCCACACTCAGCGAGGTTTTAGACTCCTGGAATTGCAGCTGCCCAGCGAAGCTTGCTCTCCTTCACACAATATTTCCTTGCTGCCAAGATTTTGAAGATTATGGAGGACATAAATGTGGAGCAGAAACTCAAACTGATGTCCCAGATAGCATCTGCACCTCTTCTGGGTTGCAGATTAGCTGGATAATAATCAGCTGCACAAATCACGGGACCATAAAACGATGAAAGAAAAAGCCTTTCTAGATTTTGGAACAACCACAGTTCAAGCTTTTTGCCTCTGAAATGACATTCACGCTTCTGTAGGTAAATGGATTTCCATGTACACTCCCCAGTCCCCTCTCTTCATAGCAGAGGTGTTCTCCCCTGGGTTACAGGGGTGAAATTCCAGCTGTACAGGAAACAAGCAAACAACAGAGATATTCCAGGGTGAAGATTTCCAAAGAGTAGATCTGTGGGAGTTCCTGTGAAAACCAAGTTCCAGTTTCCTCTCAAATATCCAGAGTGTTTGTTTCCAATATCCAAGACAGTAATTTTTGGCCCCACATTTAAAATGGATGGGTCACATCCTTGTCCTTATCTAAGTCAATAGGAATATTGGAGCTGACCATGGACTGGGGGGGACTTGAAGCAGGAAGCAGTTGAGACTGTGCTGATGGGCAGAGTGCAGGGAGGCTGAAGTACTCTTTGAAATACTCTTTTTTGTACAAAGTACAGGGGTGAACTGCCAGGAGAATTACCTCAGTCTTAGAGATAAGAGAAACAGGGCTACCTCTGAAAGTCTGGTTTGAGATATTTTGCTTCAAATCCAGAGGGAAAGCGACTGCTTTAACTCATTAAAGGAGTTTTTCTTTTTTATTATCATTTTTTGGTCACCCGAGGAAAAAAGTCAGAAGCAGGTTGCTCTTCTGATAAATTCAACAGAAGACGGGCAGCCATAGAAAGCCACAGATTTTAGGTGGGTTATTGTTATAACTGCCTGTCATTTCACATGGAAATCAGTTTCCAGTTGCTTATAGCTTTGCTAAATGTACATAAGCAGGCCCATGGTAATTTCTTTTATCTTCTGGCCTGTATTTGTGCAGTTAAGCTTCCCAGTGCCTCTGGGTCTGTTTAGTTATGCTTCAACCTGCGATTAAATGCTACTTTCCTTACAATTCCCATGAGTAATTTGAGTTCTTTGCTGGAGATAAGGAGATCCTTTTTAGCCTGCTCTGCTGTCTTTTGTGTCTGTTTTACCTTATTGTCTCCTTCCACCCCTGTCCTCCCTAGCTAAACACAGATTACTGAAGAGAACCTGCAGATTAGAGAAGGAACCTGCCTGATGCTGATGGCGGTGGGAGAAGGTTGTGTTTGTTCGTGGCACTGCATGGGAGCAGGAGTGTACTGGGAGAAGGGGAAAAAGGCAGGATTAATTGGGGCCCTACTGTTCAGGGAGAGACTAAAACTGGCCAAGAAAACACAAGAGTGCAACAAAAGTGGGAATGATAATCCTTTAAACTAGGGAATGAGGAGGCAGTGATGGGAGAGGGCACTGGTGGAGGGGCCAGACTGCAGGGAGGAAAAAATGGGTAGGAAATTGAGTCAAAAAGAATGAGAGGAAAGGAATATCCTGGGTCTGGGTGTGGTGATGGGGCCACTTGGGGAAGGTCTGGGATTCTCTGAGGACATGGGCCAAGACAAATTGAAGAGTGGAAGTAAATTCTGTTAGTGGTTAGGAAGAAAAAGTAGATTGAGGTGCAGATAGACAAGGAGATGGAAGCTGGTACAAGAAGGAAAGCAACAGTTTTAAGCTGTGAGCCTGAGTTTTGCTGGCTAAAGTGTTTAAGAGCAGGAGCTGGTTTGTACAGCAAAGATGAGCAACATGAGCAGAAATGTGGCTGGGAGAGGGAGTAGAGGATAGAGCAGAGCCCATCACAAACTCAGAGCAGCCCTTCAACCGGAACTGGGAGCAGAAATCAAAATTCTGGTTCTTGCCTTTATGTCTTGCCACGTGTCCTTTTCTTCCCATCTTGCACTAACCCACACAGAGGGATACAAAAGCATAGGGCAGCAGTAAGCTGGATTTGTTCAAGTGGTCTGTATAGCACAGGCAGAAGTTCAGCTGTTTGATGTACCTTTCTTAATTCACTTTTTGAATTAAGGAAATTAAACCTCCTAAATAATTAAAGCACGGCACATTAAGGTTGTCTGCAAGACGGTTTGCACTCTTGCCTATTATTTATCAACTGCATGGTCTGATAAACCTCTTCGTCTTTTTATTTCTGTTTGCTTTTACATTTTTGCATTTGATACTGTATAAAGAACAGGATGGCATTTAGGAATTTAAAACTTTATGCATTCAATGTCAAGCTCTCTTTGGGTGTGTTGGGTATATATTCCTTATCAGCCTGTGATAGTATCAAGCTGGCAATTATCTATTTTAATACAGCTATTTCACCCAGTAGTCATATTTTCTAGTGCAAAACTTGCATCAGACTTTCTTAGTGGAAATCATTAGTATGATATTCCAGAAATTATACAGTGCTGTGTGAGAACGAAATAGTTTTTCTGCTTTGTGCAAATTTAGGACTGGGAAATCATTCACAGTGTGCTGTCATTAATGCACTTGTTTTTGTGGGGGTTCTGTTTTGGGTATTTTTAGTTACTTTAGTTTAAAGGAAAGATTTGAAGGAACTTGCTTTTGAAGCAGACTGGCATTAACACAGACTCTAGCAGAAATGTGAGTTATCACTCAGTCACCGCAGGGAAGAAATTAGTTATTTATTTGTCGTTGGTGCTCACTGGTAATCAACTGTAATGCCAATTAGATGTGCAGAAAGAAACTTGTCCTGAAGGATATCCCAAAGGAACTTGGTTCAGACAGAGTTCTGGGGGTGCAGTGGCTGACCCGCTGTACTGTCAGAGAGAAAAAAATCACCGGTGGCTGACGAGTGACTTCTGATCGTTGCCTTGCAGAAATCAGGAATGGGAATCTAAAGGCCATCCTGGGCCTCTTCTTCAGTTTATCCCGGTACAAGCAACAGCAGCAGCAGCCACACCACCATCCGTCCCAGCAGGCTCCCCCAGCATCCCAGCAAGCAGGGCCTCCATCCCAGTGCCAGGTCGGGGTTCCAGCTCCGCTCCACACTCCGTGCCAACAGCCCCCGCAAGCTGCGCAGCACCAGTTCAAAGCACAACCAGAAATGCAGTCCAGGTGGGGAAGTTTCCTTTGAGTTGTTTGTTTGTTTGTTTTTCATTGTTTACCTTTCTCTTTCTCTTTTTTTTTTTTTTTTTTTTTTTTTTAATTTGCTTCTCATTAAAGGTCTTGAAAAGCCAAAGAAACTCCTTTCATTTAGTCCTTCTCTGGAATAAAGTGTGTTGGAAATGGAATGCTGAGTAGGAATTCATGCCTTCGGAAGCCAAAACAGATGTGTTTAAATATGTTTCTCAGTGTTGGAAATCTGCAGCCCCAATGGGTGTTACATACCTGCTAGACCCACACAGTGTTTTAAAAGGATGTTTCTCTCACTGTTTCTTTTGCTTCTTTCTACTCACAAAGCTTTGCATGTTGTTGCCCTTACAGAACATCTTTTTTAGGCTTATGAAAACCGACTTCAGTTCTCAGATTACAAGAGTTTCAGTCCCCACTAAGAAGTGGAAGGCTCTGACAGTGGTAAAAGAAATAAAGCTCGTAACACCTGGTGGCAATCAAACTCAAATCTAGGCTGCTTGGTCAAAAAGAATATGCTGCTGGCTTTACATGAAAAATAATTTTCATAATTGGTGTTTGTTGGCGCTCCCAGATCAGAGTACAGATGAATAGAAGGGGTCTTTGTTTCCTGAATGTCTTTAATGCTGGGAGTGCTCTGTCCAGTTTAGAATAAAAACAGTTTATGAGGCTGTACCACAGTGAATGCCTGTAGAGCCTTCTGCTGGTCTGACCCTTCCACTGCTGAGACAGCGAGGCTTTAGTGGGGATGAGTGGGCAGAATTAAAAGCAGAAGCCATATTTGCACAACTGATGAAGCATAAAGGCTTTTTCTGGTTTTTGCATATCTCAAATTAAGGTGTGTTTGTGTTAACACACACTGAGGTGAACGCTGGCTTAGCTGCTGCTTCGTGAGGGATATGAACAGTTTAACTGGAGCCTTCCAACTGAGACTACTCAGAGCTTATTTGGGTTTTGCTTCTATGTCTTTCTCCACTAATTATGCTCATTTGGGCTCAGGCAGTAGCTTTGTGTAATTGAAAAACGCAATCTTGCTACAGCATGTATAAGCTTGTACAGGAAATAATTAGCATAATACAAAGATTTGTTCGAACATATTTCTGCAGCTTTTCCGTCAAAAGCATGCAGAGATGCATGGGACCATTTGAGCATCACTTTGATACTTTCAGTCTGTTGTGTGGATCAGACTGCGTTTCAAATTATTCAAAAACATATATCCCAAAGTTCTTAAATGTCCTGTTTTCACGGTATATCCCAAAGTGCTGAGATTCTGCAGGAAATACGTATAATAAAGGATTGAGAAGGAAAAGAGGAATAAAGTTGGGGGTTGCATGCAGATTTGCACGTTCATTACTCTGTAAAAATTACTTAATTTCGAATTGTAGGAGTTTTGACCTGAAGTCGCACTTGGGCCAGAAGGCTTTTATTTCTGTGAAAATTCATAAAAGCTCTTTCCTCCCTAAAACTGGTTACTAAGTTCAGTGGCTTAAAAAAAAAGAATTTTCTTTGTTCACTGTTATCTTCCGCTTTTTCTTTCCTGTCACAGTGCATCTCCCAGGGACTCATCCCAAAGCAAAATCATCCGATTCACTCTTGGTCAGAAAAGGTCTTCTAGGTTAGCATTTCTTCATCTTCTGCAAAGCATGAATAATCCTTTTGCAACATTTCTGGATGCATGTTTAGGGTTCCTGTTGAAAACAGTTTTGTGACTAGGTGTTTACAAACAGCTGAAATGTGAAAGTTTTAGATGGGTTTAATTTTTTTCTCTCTCTCTCTCTTTTTTTTTTTTTTTTTTTTTTTTTTTTTTTTTTTTTTTTTTTTTTTTTTTTTTTTTTTTTTTTTTTTTTTTTTTTTTTTTTTTTTTTTTTTTTTTTTTTTTTTTTTTTTTTTTTTTTTTTTTTTTTTTTTTTTTTTTTTTTTTTTTTTTTTTTTTTTTTTTTTTTTTTGGTGGGGTGTGGAATGCGTTTGGGCCCGCAAGACAATAATTTCATTTTCTTGTTCTTACGAGCTTCTGCTTTTGAGAACAAAACATGGTTCTGGGAGTTCTTGCCCCACTGTACTAATTATACTTTGTTCTGCGTTATTGAAATCACGGAATCATAGAATGTTTTGGGGTTGGAAGTGACCTTAAAGATCACCTGGTTCCAACCCCCACCTGAGCTGCATCAGGTCTCAGCTAGTGAGGACAGTAGCTTTTTCCTGGGTCCCAGCATGACTTGCATGCCAACTCATCTGACCATCTCATCTCAGTGATCATAAGGGTTGCTGTGTTATTAATCATGTTTATTTTACTACTATGATATGTTTAAATGTTCCACTAGAACATAGTTTTACATTGGTGCCCTTTTTGCTAAGTTTGTGAACTATAACTTATGACCTTTATTCAGTTTGTCTAGATTGCTATTTCTGCTGTAAAATTTGGATTTATTTCCGGCATCTTATTTCTTTTATGATGACAGCGAAGCTCTGCAGAATAACCCCTGTTAAAAAGTTCCTTGTTTCCTTTTCATGCTCTCCCTTGATCATAATTATGGATTGACAGTTCATATTTGCCCATCAGAGGTGCTGA
The DNA here is from genome assembly GCF_003031625.1 of Empidonax traillii. NCBI lineage: Eukaryota > Metazoa > Chordata > Aves > Passeriformes > Tyrannidae > Empidonax > Empidonax traillii. The sequence continues at coordinate 21,156 of NW_020956897.1, forward strand.
GGAGTAGTTAAGGAGAGTGTTCTCTAACCTCAGTTCCTTGTCTCTAACAGCAAGAACCTGGAAACGTCTCCCAAAACCTGGTTTTTCCCCCCCTTAGATTTCACAGGCACTGCTGTGAATTAATACCAAAAAATTAATACCAAAAGCAGGGGCTTAAAACCAGTCAGTTCTACAGAGGGGAAAAAAAAAAGTCTTAAGACAAAGGGTATCTTCAAGGGCGCTTTTAGCACAGAGATTTTTTGTTCTTGGTGTGTTTTTACTGGCAGTGACAATACTGACTGGGATGGAAAACTTGTCGCTTCTCAAGTAGTCACATGGTTTGAGTAGCTTTATTTAATTTCAAATGTGACAGATTTGCAAAACTTGTGTGGGGGGAGCCTTTTCTTATCCATCAGTATGGGAACATTGTCCCCTCCCTCCTGCCAACCTTTGCTGGAGAACTCCCCTCTCCTGGGGTGGTTGGCCCATACTCAGCGTTTCAAAACTCGAGGGGGGTAACTTTAAGCTGCTGTGTAGGAAACCTGTCAAACAAAATAAACTTTTAATGAACTTCCTTGTCTTGCTGACTTTCAAGTTTTAAAGAACAGTGTTTGTCACTGGTTGCCCTCTGCTGCTTGCCCTGTAGTCTCCTCTACTGCAGATGAAGCATCTCTGGGGTGTTCTCATGTCTGCAGTGATGAGTGTGGACAACTTTCTAGCACCCCCCAGCGTTGAAAGAGGCTGGATTAATTGAGATGCTCTTCTGAAAGGTTTCAGCGAAGTCAACCTCAGAACCATGATGTGCTATGCCAGATCTGTGGTGGTTTGAGTTTGTAAATTAATTTCTGGGTTTGTATTTGAATGATGCCCTTATGTCTTACGCTCTTTTGAGCTTTGAAAGCATGTGCATGCAGCTGCTGACATTTTTGCTCTTTTTCTTCATGTTTCTTTTGATATTTTCTATTTCTTTCACTGGTCTTGGGGAAGTGAAGTTATTTAGGAAGCCCTGCCAGGTTCCTTCCTGGCTTCTCTTCCTTCTCTGAGGCACAATGGTGATTTGGTGGGTTGCATCTCTATTCTCTCTGACAACTGGGACTTCTTCCTTTTACCTTGTTGTTGACACAAATTATTTAAATATTGAGATTTTAGTGTTTTATACAAAGATTCTACCACACAGAAAATACAAAGAAGGCAAAGAGTGGTCCCTTCCAGTGCTGCTGTAGCTGATGTGAACTGGTTCTATCTTTTAGTCTTTAATGTGATGCCCTTGCTCTTCAAAGCCACGAGCTGTTTCACTAAGTCCTCAGTGTGCATTTTGAGCAACTACCAGATCTTTAACTTTTTAATATTTCATCTCTTTGGTGTGTATAAATATGTATTTGTTAGTGCACAGAATACAGTACAAGCGTGAGAACTTCATGTATGAACGTTGTCTTTGAAGGACTCAAGCACGCATAGTGTTCCCAGGTTTGATGTCAGTGGCTTTCCTAATTCTGTTGGGCTTTTTTAGAAAAGTCTCCCCCCTCCCTTTTGCCCTGAAAAACATGAAAGCTTGTCTACTTACTCCAGAATCCCAACTACTTTTTTTTTTTTTTTTCTAGTTAATCAGCTAAATCTGGTTAACACAGGCTATGGTAAGAAAATACTGGAAGAGAGAGATCCCCAGGTTAAACCAGAGGCTTATACCAGCTCACTGGTAATGTGGTTGCTCTAAGAGGAGGAACTTTAGCTATGTGTGATTTTTTTTTTTTATAGGCTCAGATAATTAAACTAAAAGTTCAACTTTTGCTGGGCTTGGCTGCTGAGTTTTATAGTTTTCAGAGTAGAGATGTGATGCGCTTCTCTATAAGGGAAAAGGCAACCAGATTCCATTTCATCAGTATTTCCAAAACGTGTGCAGCATATGATGAGATGTCCAGCAGTCTGGTTTAAGAACAGTAGTGCCTCACTTAGTTTTAGCCTTGTACCAGTGGTATTGCTCCACTGAATTTACCTGTAGCTGTTTCTGACTCACAAGATTTATGGCAAGTGACCATTAATTTTGGCTCAGGGTTGTTTTTTTTTTACGATGTAAACCAGTTCAGACTGTAGCTTGTTTGGCATACACTTTTCATCTAAGATGTATCTTTGATTCTGTTCTTATGGAAGTAGAAATACCCTTATAAGTGTATACTTGCACTATTGACCCTTTTATTTTCAGCTTGTGCATGGTATCCCATAGTTTCTTTCCCAGAGTGCTGTTTTTAAGTGTATTTAATCATGCTGTAATTCTTTCATCAGACTTCCAGGTCCCACCACGAGGGTGTCCACTGCTGGCAGTGAGGCCAAAGCTCGTGGTTCTATTAGTGCCAACAACCGACGCAGCCAGAGCTTTAACAACTACGACAAATCTAAGCCTGGACTTCCTCCTCCAACCCCAACAAGCAGCAGTGACAAAGGTAAGCACTGGAGGTTTTGGCTTCCTCAGGTTTTACTCTGTAGTGGCTTCGTTTGGGGGAATTTCAGTTTTCCATTAATCTTCCAGAAGTTGTGTGTTGTATCTGAAAGCTGTGTGTCGTAAACATGGCATCTGCAAGCCAAGAACCAGCTGGCTTTTCTTGAAAAAGCTTTAGTCCTCCTTTAACATAACTGCAGTTGTGACTCGCTGTCCTGAAGGTGCATCCAAAAAATGACTTAAAAAAAACCAACCCTGGCACTGGTGAGCCATGTTTTTTTTCATTTTGCTTCAAGCACAGATAAGGGGGAGTGAATTAATCATAAAATGGGACATTTTGATTAGTAGTTTGGACAAGAATGAAAAATGGTGGACTTTAGGATTTCTTCCATGTTTTTATGGGATAAATAGTTCCGTTTGCTTTCATATCCTTCACTATCGTGGAAGATCCCTTAAATCTAATTTCAAGAATCGTCCAGCGCTGTGTTTGAAGGCAGGAAGGTGTTATATTTCATAAATGTTGCAGTGAAATGACTGTGCCAGCGCACCGGGAACGCTCGGTGCCGCGCCGTGTCCGAAGCAGAGCTTTCTTGAGTGACGTTTCCTGACTTTGTGTCCCATTCAGTAGTTTCGTGATCTGATAAGCACTCATCAGCTGGAGTCTGTAGCTCCGGGCTCTGTAATGCAGCATTCAGCAGCGGGGCTGAGGGGATGTGGCTGGTGAGAACTGAGCGAGTCGCTCCTGTCTGATCCAGGCTGGCTCAGGCTGGCGGCTGATTCCGTATCCCTAAAATCATTTCTCGGGTGAGGACGGATCAACACTGGATTTCAGGACAATCTCCTTGCAGTGACTTGACAGCAGCAACCTTGAGGCTCAAAGTCTCCTTGCTGCCTGTGCAAAAGTTCTCTAATAACTGTAATGAGGATTTTGCTGGAGGGAAGAGGACTGGTCTGGTTGAGCTTGCCTGTGGTTCTCATGCTCGATTCTTTCCTGGAAACAGTGTTCTTCCTTCTCTACAAACTCTTGTCCTAGGACTGCATGTCTGTAGATTTTGGAGTGTTACCTCAAAACCTCAGCTTGCGATGATGGCAGTGGAGGGTCCTCAGCATCTTCCAGGGATGTTCTGCAGCACCCTGATCGGATTTCGTAAAAGGAAAACATTAAATTCCCCACTCTATAACAGAACTATTATAATTATATCACAAGATAATGCATTAGCATAATATGCTGATAAATTAGCAATGTTCTACCTTGGTAAATCCAGGCTTTACTCTTTTAGAAGATACACTGTGTGAACAGTAGTGATTTAACTGTAACATCAGCACACAAGAGTCATCTCTAAATGAGAATTAGGCCTGGCTTTCAGTTAAAAGAACAAGATAGGTTACAAGGTAGGTTACTGAGGAAACCTTGTTTTCCTGTGTAGTATCTCCCCAGTCTCCTTGTGTCAATGCTCTCCTCTTCTGCTCGTGTCCCATAACTGCTGGGTTGGGGGGATGTGGTGTGGGCTTTGTCTTGTCCTGAAGCGTGGGTTGGATGGTCCCTTCTACATCTGGATGATGTGATGTTATGCTGCATGGAAGAGAGAGCTTGGGTCTATTTTGGCTTTTTACCCAGATGACTAAATAAGGAAAGTAAAGTACTGGTTTTAGTCTTTAAAAAAAAAAAAAAAAGAAAAGAAAAAAACACAAGTCCTCATGCATACAGAGAAACAACGATAATTTGTCAACTGAGTAACTAAAATATCAACTGCTTTAGACAGGCAGTTCTGGGAACCCTCATTCCTCACTGTAATTCATCTCTTGAGAAAGATAAACTGGTTGCTGAAGAAGAAGAATATGGGATGAGCTGCTTCCTATGGATATTACAGATAACTGAAAGAAACAAGGCTGGTTTTTAGGCCGACAATCTACATAAATTGCATTAAATACTCGGAATTTTGCTCTGGTCAAAATTTGCAGTCATAAATTATGGTCTTTTTAGAAAAAAAAAATTAAAAATGAGGACCTATGTAAAGTTGAACTTGAACTTTTCTTAAAAACATAATCGTGACACAAAGTTGGGCTGCATCCATGAGAAACAAAAGCAGTTGGTCTGACAAATTTTTGGCTTATTTGAAGGTAATTGTAACACTGCCAGATAAAGTTTATTGTCAAGGTACTAAGACAGTTCAGATTTTCTGACCCATATCCTGTATTTTGCCTGAGAAAATGGGACTTAAATGACTGTGTTATGTGCCAGTCTTGGGAAGTTTTCTTCTCTTTACCCAGTGCCCAGCTCTGTTGAATGTTTTTGAGGGTGGAAATGCCTCTTTTGGCACGATTGGTCACTTTTGCGAGAGAAGGTGGCCTTCAGTGCCTTGTGTCTGAGTCATTTCTTACAAAGTAGGTTGTAGTTTTTAGCTTTTATTAATCAGTGGCCTTTCCCTCCAAGCGCGGATTGTCTTGTTAGTCAATCGTCTGTGTCTTGTGGCAACGAAAGTGCATTAATTGAGAGAGAATGCATCAGAAACGAAAAGGTCAGCAAATGGAGCATGGAAGAACAGCTAGCTACTGGGAAATAAATAACCTACATTTTTTGAAAGATTCTGTGAATCAGCTACTGCTGAGACCACTGATTTTTCTAGAAATCTTGGGGAAAGGATTAAAGTCATATCAAAAAGAGAGAAGTGTTCTCTAGTGAGGATGAGTTAGACACCTACTTCGGTGCTATGGGCACCTTCTTTGAGGTTAGGGCCTGACAGCCTTAACTTGCTTTTTGGAGTTAGCTCCTCAGATTAGATGAAAAATTCCCATCTTATAGGGAATTTCAGTGCCCTTTTTCCTCACCTCACCTCAGTGGTAACATGCTATGGTATGGCTTTTTATTTATTGGCACAGTAATGAGCCATTTATAATTCCAGTAACGTTCTAGACAGGGTATTTTTAAGTGTGTAACTGGTGTTACAGGCTTTTCCTGAAGAAAAATGAAATTAAAGTTTTAATTGCATTTTCGGATTGCAGGGGAAAAAGCAACTTAGGCTTGTGATTTTTTTTTTTTTTTTAATATCTTCCTAATCCCTTCATACAACTGGAGCTTTTTAATTCAATTCTGAATTCTCAGTTACTTAGTCCATTCTTGTGTTAGAATACCCTGTATTTACTTCATGCATTTCTAAGTGTACATTTGGTTTACTTTGGTGTCCTGAACTCATTTAAATTATCAAAAACATCTCTAAGGAGTATAAAGAGGCGGATGAGCATTGCATTTCTGTGCCTTTGTGTAATTATTAGTTACTAGTTATTTTGAGGTTCCACATTACCATGTCCTTCTAATTGTCTAATATGATCACCAAACAAAATATAGCAAATATTTTATTTGCATCTGCAATTTAGATTGCATAAATATATATTTTTTTTTTTTTTGACCAGAGCAAGGTGGAGCAGAACTGTGTCTTAGGTAGTATCAAGAATGAAACTTAAATATATTGAAACATACAGCTTCAGTAAGGACTTTGATACCCTAGATTTTTCTCATTAATTCATTTCAGTGCTTTGCTTACATACATCTTTTGAGATGTGCTTTGAGAGCAGCCTCCAGCTTGGCCAAATGGTGGGTATTTTTGACTAACTCTGAACACCCTCATATCTTCACTGTTCTGCAGGCCCTCAGTTTGCATTTCGCAGTCTCAAAAGTCTGGTAACGTTGTAAGGAAATGTTCTGCTTATTACTTGGACCCAGTTTATATAATCAATGAAATTATGAAGCCATAGGACATATCAATGTAATATGCCATCTCCACTTCGTTTATGATGTGATGCAGTAATGTGACAGGCTTGCACACTTTATTTTTTTTTTTTTATTCTGTTTTGTTCCTGATATTTTATTTAAAATAATCCTACAGAGGGCAGTAGAAGTCTGTGGGGAAAAAAAGAAATGACACTTTTCCTTTGGGTTGAGTGTAAGGTAAAAATATCAGTAGAAAAAACAACCACTGCCAGAATTTGGCCATTTTCACCTCAAAGAGGTCAAAGGGGATGTTTATTACTCAGATTTGTGAAGAAGGCAGTGCTAATGATATCAGGTTTCTCTTAAATAGATAGTGTTCTACATTCCTTTTGGTGAAATGCTGTCTGGAACAGGGATGAAGTTCTTCACTAGGAGAAGAATTAAACATTGGAGAGGTTTGTCCAGAGGAGGACTGGGATCTCCCTTGCAAGTCCCTGTTCAGGATCTGCCTTGACAGAGCCCTGGATAACCTCCTCTAAGGCTCTGCTTTCAACTGGAAGTTGGAAGGAATATCTCCAGAGGTTTCCTCCAGCCTAGACTGTTCTGCTATTTTTGCTTTTTGAGTGTACGTTTAGTTTCTCAGACTTTTAAAAACATACTGGACATGGATTAAAAAGTTACCAGTGATTTATTGAAGGGATTCTGGTGGGTGTAAAATTACCACGTTACGACGCCTTTAGATATCATTTCCTTCAAAATTTCTATTAAGAACAAACTAGTTAAATAGGAAGATATATATTAAGGTATTATTTTGAAGGACCGTTAAGGAATTTCGTTCCTCCAGGTTTTTAACTTTGTGTTATCAAAATAGGACTGACTACCACCAACAGAATGTGAGCAAGGAAATGTCACACACACACACCCCCCCCTCCACTGAGCAAATTGGTGTGTGGTTACACATGCCATGTGTGTGCTAAAAATGTGTGCACCTCATGTGTAGGCAGTTATATTTATCGAGTTCGGGAGGGCATGGCATCAAGTTCAAGGGCACAGTTCAAGAGGCCACGGCATATCTTGTCAGAGCCTCGGTAGGAACAGCTCTTAAAAGTTAAATCAGTATCTTCATGTCAGCTTTACCACGAAATCCACATTTATTTATTTCTTTAAATGTCCTCTTGCGTGGAGAGTAGAAAATCCTAAACCTGGAACTGAGCCGTTGGAATTTCTCCTGCTAATGATACAAATGTTTCATATTCAATCCTTAATTGATATAAAAATACCAAGGAGAATACACTCTCATGGCTTGGTTCTGTGTGATGTTGGGCTTGCCCTGAAGTCAGTGTCGCTTAAGGTCACTTAAAAGTGGCGGATTTGGATTATGCCAAACCCTCAGATTCAATTTAAAAATGCTGCTTCAGTAACAGGGAGGAGGAAAAACTCCTCTTCACATGGAGCAAGGCGAGAAATGTGCATAAGGAGATCAAAACTCAGAGCTCTTGTGGGTTGTGTCTTGAAGGCCAAGATTTTCGGCGGTGTTCTCTGAAATGGAGGGATGCTGGTAAAACACAGAGAAGAGCACTGCATAATCAGAGCTTTGGAAAGTCTCCAGAGGTATTTTAAAGGTTAATTTATGGGGTTTTGTGTAAAACAAAGGTAACTTTCTTATTACCTGCAAGAAACCTGTAGGTAGTGACATTTGTGATAACAACGATTCTTCATTACTTCAGCAGACACTACATGAGTATCCATTTATTAGGAATCTGAAATGAGCCCAACTCAGACCCCAGAACGCTGGGAAATTTTAAGAATGAGGATGCTTAGCCACTGAAAGAAATTAAATCAGACAAAATGAGTCAAAATTTAATGTTTGCCCAGAGCTGATGTTCAGACAGAGGTTCCAGTTTTGTCTCAGAAACTACTGAATTAAAGTCTTTGATCGCTGTTATCTTTAACATCAACTTAGATGATTCCAGGAGTTTTCTTGAATGAAAAATCTTTCATTTAAGGATGTCGAGATGGAGGACAAGTCCTCCTTTGTAGCTGCACATAAAATGAGATTAAATATTTGATGTTCTGAATGACTGGATTTGGTTCCTGTACCAACTACAGGATGGTGAAGTGACGTTGCACAGGCTTCCTTGCTGGAAAAACCCTGTGTTGTGTTTAACCTCATGCAGTTTTTCCACTCCAAGTAAATTAATAATAATTAACAGAGACAAAACCCAGGCTTTTGCCTTTGTGCTGAATAATAGTGTAAGAATTAAAAAAAAAAAAAGCAAAACACAAAGAAAAAAAAAAGGAAAAAACGGTGGTGAAAAAAGAGCTCCTAGACTTGTAAAGCATGATAGAAATCTGTCTTAGAGGGTTAACATTTTGCTATTTTTTTCCCCATTTATAGTAGCATTCAGCCTGAATGGGAAAGAGAAGGCTTTTTATGGCCTCAGGTACAGGGATAGTTAATCACGACAGATACGACAGAGGTGTTGGATTCAATCCCTGTGGCAATGAGCCAGCTGACTCAGTGCTGACAAAAGGTTACTGGGATGGCTGAACAGACAGACTCTCTTACAAAGGGGAGCTTGTGACAATGGGCAATGACTTTAAACTGACAGAGGGCAGGTTTGGGTTGGGTATTGGAAGAAATTCTTCCCTGTGAGGGTGGGGAGGCCCTGGCACAGGTTGCCCAGAGAAGCTGTGGCTGCTCTGCCCCTGGAAGTGTTCAAGGCCGGGATGGATGGGGCTCTGAGCAATCTGGGATAGTGGACGGTGTCCCTGCCCAAGGCAGCAGGGTTGGAACTGGGTGATCTTTAGTCCTTCCCAACCCAAACCATTCTATGGTCCTGTGATTAGATATTATTGCACAACAGTTGTTATAATAAGTCTCATCCTTTTTAATTGCATCTTTTACTAATCGAAGACTGAAGAGTCCTGAAGTGTTCAGGTGTGTGGTGTCTTATAGAACAGAGAGTTCCTACAAACCCCCTGAGTTAATTATCACAGTGCTCCCTGTCCAGTCAGTCGCTGCATTTTCATTAAAAAAAAAATTGTGATTGTCTCAACAATGTGAGAACATGATGATTACTTAAATTTCAGTCATCCCACACTGTAAAAACGTAGCAGTGTTTCATCTAGGTCAGGCATGAAGCAAACATCATATTCTGCTTAGTGTTGAGGATGCTGCTCCTCTGGTCATCTGTGCTGGCACTCAAGATGCTCTCTGGTTTTACTGACCAAGGGTTTTTCCTGTGAGTCAGACTGATGGTAAAATAAATTTACACAATTAGTCTCAAGAAATCCATAACCAGAGCAGGTGGTGTTTTCTATTGTTCTGCTGTATGCACTACCAAAAAGCAGATGCTGAAATAACCCCATCCATTTTTTTCATATAATTTTCACTGAAGGTGAATTACCAAATGTTCAGAGTGATTTATTTTGCTTTGAATTATAGTGCAGTGATCACAAATTTGATGTGACAAAAGTAAAAATAAAAAAATCAACTGTATCTAAACACCCGAGAGGTGTTTGCTTGTCTGTTCTGAAATGTCTCATGGCTGGACTTGATCATCTTCTAAAGTGTATCCCTTCAAGTATCCATTTGGTCTTAAAGACAGCTATTAAAAAACAGTATATGAAAATCATTCTGTGTGGCTAAAAATAAGGCACATTTTTGCTCTTTCTTGGTCTCTGTCCTGTTTATAACAGTACTCGTGTTTGAAGGCTTACAGTGTCTCCCCTCAGTCTTTTCTCTTCTAGGAGAAGACATCTTTACCATTCCAACTTTTTTCTCTTAGGTTCATTGTGATAAATCTTTTACATGTCTTGATGGTCCCTGCTGGCCTCTTTGCAGTCTGTCACTCTCTTTTAGAGGGGTGCTGGAGCTGGACACAGCACTCTTCCTGATGCCTAATTTAGTGCTGAGGAGGATGGAATAGTTAAGTTCTCTGTCTTATGATTCTGCAAGCGTCTGCTTCCATATATAACACTCATAATACATTTCTGAATGATGTTTTTTTTTTCCTTAGTGTCACATTATGAAGTGTGCAGCTGCATTCTGCTGTCACTCCTGTTTCTTTGCTGCAGTCCATCTGCACAGCCCATGGTTTGACCTTTTGTATTTAGGCATTCAGTTTCTCCTTTCTGAGCACAAACCTTTTCACTCAACAGTGAATGAAATCTTCTTGACTCAGTCTATTTCTCCAGTTTACCAGATATATTAATGCCTCTCCCTTCCCCAGACACGAGGTTGCTGCCTTGTGTCAGAAGGTGACCCTCATGAGAGCTCTTAGTGTCAAACAAACCGCTCATCTTTGGGCAGTGGAGATATAAGTATATCCTGGGGTATTGTTTGCACCCTTTCACTTTTCTAGTCAAACATACTTTTTGAAAGATTGGCTCATCTTAGTAAATCTTTAGTGACATATTTATGTTGGGTTCGTGCCCATCAAACAGCTTAAAGACTGTCAGAAAATAAGCAGTGTGGCACGTTTATAGGACAAGATAAGAGTGCCCAGTAAATCATATTCATGCCTAATTTTACAGCTGTTCAACTGGCTGAATCTGGCATTTGAAAATATGGCCTCTTTTAGCTAAACAAAGGCTGACTGAAGGCTTAATCATGGCTCAAGTGGAGCTTTACAAGACCACAGGACTTTGCCACAGTTGTATAAGCTTTAGAAATACATAAAACAAGCCAAAAGTGTATTTAACTGAAGTTTTTTGGAAAAAAAAAAAAAACACAACAAACTAGCCAAAGACACGTTCTTAACTGTACAGTTAATGAAGATAAAATTCTGAGCTTTGAAGTAAAATGTAACCTTGAGAAGCAGCTTCTTGCCCAGTGTACACTGCAGAGCTGCACTGGAGGTGGTGGAACCACGTTAATTTATACCAGCTGAAGAGCTGGTCCAGCATTTCACGGCCTTTACAGCGCTTAGATGTTTCCTTTTAAAATAAATATTTACAAATTTCTTGTAAATTTATTGCTGGGTGACGCGTGCCAGAAAAACAACCGTGGAAACTTAAGTTCACTGTTAAGTCATCGGAAAGCAAACAGCCGTGATGCTGCATCCCAGACTTCTCCAAGTGCCAGCATGTTTCTACCACATCTGTAGGATCCCCTTCTCCTCGGGTGACAGCATCGTCCAGCCTCCCTGGTCCTTCCATTTGTGGCTTCTCTGCTGAGTCCTGTGCCTGTTCCTTCATCCACAACCAAACGGATCCAAAGAATCCGTGACTGGCACCAGAGAACTGCCACCACTTTCTGGGCTGACTGATGAGCCTAAAGCCACGGTCCAACCCTTCATTACTGTCATGAATAGCATATTGTTACCTGCCCGTTGGCCTGGTTTGAAAGATCTGCTGCTACAGATTGTAGGGTAGTTTTATTGACTAGAGAGAGTAAATGAAGACCCCGCCATAAAGGGTAGTACATGACTGTCAGTTGGTTTTGCTATAAAAATATACTAGATTTTCGCGTATTTATGTGCGTTCATCCGAAGGTGTGAAGGTGGGTGGTGGTAAAGTGTGTTATTTCTGTATGGTGTGGTTCAGCTCCTCAGTCTGGACGTGGACTATCCACGTTTCAGGGTGCACTGGTGTTCTCCATGGGTGTGCATCCATGGGCACTGCTGTTCACCACTCTGCTGTGTGCAGTGTGTGACTCCTCACTGAGCAGAGCGGGGTATTTCTGAGCTGAAATGCATTTTACCTTGGCACATTGTCTGCTCATTCTTATATAATTTTTCCTACTGCCTGTCCCTTCTCTGTTAAAAATCTGCCTCCTCCATCTCTTCCTCCGTGGTCATCCCAAGCCCTGATTGGAGCCACTGCTAATAGTCAGCTGGACAGTATTCCCTAACTGCAGTTCTCAGACCACTAATTTGTATATGCCCTATTTCATATAACCTGCAGGAGAGATGTGTCACACCAAGGCTGCCAAGAGTACGTATTGTCCACTCCAGCTAAGAATAAAATCTAATGAAAGACTCCATAACAGCTCCCTGCCTGGAATTCATTAATGCTTTTGAATAAGTCTGTTGTGAGAACTCTTGGGGGATTAGATTGTACAAATAATGAGAAGGAAATGGAGAGGAATGAACAAGAATGGTATTTGTCTAGTATTAAATGGAGAGTGCAACTTGTTTTGAATGGCACAGTAAACTTGGTTTCATTATTTTTGTGATCATCTAACCGGAATGTGGTCGATAGAGGTCCCTCCAACCTCTCTCTTGAGGCAGTCATGTGGACAGCGTTCTGAATTTTACAGTAACTAAACAAAAACAACAAGGAATTCAAGTGTCTTAGTTGGTTATGTCGAGACAATGAGACAAGGATTGCCTGTGCTCCAGTTTTATTTCCCCTCACCTCAGCAGAAACGCCGAGTTTTGGCCAACAGCAGAGCTGTTGTTTCATGTGCTGGGAGCTCTGGGTGAATGAGGGAGACTTTGCAGAAACGTGCAGGTTGGGTTTCTGACACATCCACAGGCTTTGGTTGTGAGGGTTTTCAGAGATTTCACAGCACATCTCTGTGAATACATGGATGGAACTGCTGTTGAAGCTGCAGAGTTTACAGCAGTGGGATTGAAGGAGGAGTAGATATGGTGGAAGGAAAGAAAAAATATAAGTGGAGGTAATTTTTTGTCTTGTGTTACAATAAATTGAGTCAGCCCCAAAGGGAAAGCCAGTGGGCAGAAGTTGAAGGAACCAAATTCTGCTCAGTTAGAAAGGGTGCTGAGCAACCTGTTTTAGTGGAAGGTGTCTCTGTCCATGGCAGGGGTGTTGGGACTAGGTGAACTTTAAAGTCCCTTCCAACTCAAACCATTTAGTGGTTCTACGATTCTGATTTTTAGTCCTCAGCAAAGCAAAATGTCTCCTATCCAGGCTTTTCTCATGTTATGCAGAATTTCCCTATTTGGCAATCTCTGCTTTAAAAAAAAAAAAAAAAAAAAAAAATTAAAAATTAATTTTTGTTGCTTTTTTCTGTGGTCCAGAATAGAAGAGAGAACAGAAAGCTTCAGTCATCTTGTGGGTGGAGGCCATGCCCCCCCTGAGCCCTGTCTCAGCCAGCCCCTTCCACCCAGCTGTACTTCTCTCCTGTCCTCTCAGTGTTCAAATTGAAATGGAAACTCCTGTGGGCCAGAAGGGTTGTGCTGATGTTGAGGAAGGACTGTGTGCCAGGTTACTCCTGTTGGGAATGTTCTGCCCTACCTGCTTGTGGTTTGGATTACGGAAAGATTTGTGATTTTTATAGTCAGCTCCTGGAGAAATGCAGGCATTTCCGTACTTCCAGGGGTTGCTGAGCATGATAAATGATTACTGAAGAACAGAACAGCACAGCTAAAAAGATTTTTCTCTGTAGGACTTTATCTGTAGTGCTTTTAAGGGTAGTTGTCTGGTGGGTGGATGGGAAGGGTCAAGATTCACCATTTATTCTTCAGGATGGGAAATGATGAAACTGTCACAGTGGTTTCTGCAGTTCTGACACTCTAATGTCATAGAGCAGAGCTGCTTTTATTTCCTAAATTAGAATTGTGGACTTGTTATTGTATCTGTTATCTAATCTATGGGCTGGACTATTTCTCTTCATAAGAGCTTCTTATTTTTTCCCATAGCTGTGAAGTGAAAAAAATAACAGTTTGTTCATTTGAAAATGGATAAAAATGCTGTTAAGTTCTTGACCCTCCTAAGGAGAAGTAACTATGAGAACATCCTTTGTCAGTGTGTTGCCTTTCATGCTTATAATGATGGTTTTTGAAAGTTTTCAGTTATAACAAATCAAAGTCCACTTACTTGGAGTGAACATGACAAATGATGGGAAATTGCATATATTTGCTCCTGACTTTATTATAAAATAAGCTCTCAAAGACTTCAGTGGAAGAATTAAACCATAAGCCTTCAGATTCTTTTTTTTCCCCTCACAAATGGGTAGGTTTGCAGATGCAGTTCAGTCTTTGCAGGAGCAGCTGAAATCAGATTTACCCATGCTACAGTGTGCATTGGCATTGGAACTAGACCACCAACATCTTTTTTAACAGGAACAAAATAGATTTCGGGCCAAGATTTGACCTTGAAAAGAGGAAAGCGATCATTATTTATTGTAGACTGCAGCTTGGGTTTGAAAACATTTCTTTTATAGTCAGTTTTAGTTAATGCAACTTGCCGAAGAAAGAAAATATCTCCCTCACAAAGAAACACATGGGAAATAATAAGCTTATTAATTGAATGCATGAAACCTGCTCTCCTTTTCATGAAAGAAGGGCCTATGCTATGCTGAATAAAACTTTCCCCTTTGCATGCTGATGTGTTCCCCACGAATTGATGTTACTGCTTCATTAGGAAACCCAGCGTTTGAAGCTGCATTCTGGCAGCAGAACTCCTTTCCTTTACCAGGCTTGGTCAGAGGAGTGAAAGAGCCAGCAGACTTGTTCGTAAAAAAGAAACAGAGAATCTTTAAAAGTGAAGTTTTCTTAAGCTGAGGCAATTTTTCATGAGAGTGTTTCATTTCTTGCAGTAGCTTTGCATGGTGCAAGGTAAAAAATTACTGGAGGATTGTCAGTTTTCAGTTTTGCTGTATTTGGCCCAAGTGTGAATCAAAATCCACTGCAGTTGTGTGAGAAAGTATTTTCTTTTCCTTCCCAAAGTGTTGCTGCTTAACATGTATATTAAGAGCTTGTAAATATTTTTCATTCATTTCAGATGTGTAGCATCCAGAATTCACTTTGTGGAAAACAGAGACTCTGAAAATTGCATTAATGTCCCAGTATAAATATATATTTTTTAATGTTACATTCATAGTATTGTTGTCCTAATTCTGATCTCTCTGACTTGTCTGTAAATGGAGCTACTTTGTGCTCATCCTACGCCACTGGCAACGGAAGCAAAATTCAGTTCCAAACAGGAGGGTGTATGTGGGGGAGCTGGGACAAAGGAACGTTGTGTTTATAAACAAATAAACTGAAAAAAGCTTATTTTGGTCAGGGACCAAAGAGGATTAATTAATTAATTAATTTCCTGAAAACATTTGGGAAAAAAAAAAAAAAAAGAGAAATTGAAAAGTTCTGGATTTTGCTGGGAAATAAATTTTGAGCAATGCTTTGGGATTTGGAAAACAAGCCATTTCACTTGATCCAAACCAAGCCTTTCCTCCCAGAAGTCTGTGCACTGGAGCAGTCATCTGGGCTGTTAGGATGAAGCTGAGGTCCCAAATGACCCAACAACTTCCATTCAGTTCACGTTGTAGAGCTGGTAAACTGTTGTGAAGGACCTGTTTGAGAAGAAGGCAGATTTCTTTTCCAAGTCTGTTTGGGTGGCTGCGTGCTCAGACCCTGAGCTGAGTTTGCTTTTGCGTATGTTGTACTAACAGAGTGTACAACCAGCTCTTCTGTTTTGTAGTTACATCCCTTACTGGTAATTTTCTTTTTGTCACCCTTATTATTGTCCCAGTCCTGTTTTTTGAACAAGTAAAGGCTTCTCTGCCCATATTGATTAGTACATCAAGGTTCCTCCCTGGACCTGGTTGTAAATCCCTCCTAGGCATGTTCATGAATCCCAGGCAGCTCTGGTGATTTCTGGGCATGAGTATACTTTGTGCTGCCGTGGGATTTGTTGAGAATGATGAGGTCAGAACACATGTGGATTAGAAACTTAGTGCTGGAAGTACTGTCAATCTCCAGTTTCCATAGCAGAATCTCGATATTTAACTCTGTGTTTATTGTTTTTAAAAATAATCTATAAAAACTAACTGTAAATTATGCACAACTGGGATTTTCATGAAGCTTTCACTGCATTGCTGGGTGTCTTCTGGGGAAGGCAGGCTGAGACAAAGGCTCGCTTGTTGCGAGTGTACAAAAGGAGCCTGGCGTGGTGTGGCAATGGGAAGTGGACTGGGATGAGTAGGAGGGCTCCAGGAAATAAAAATAATAACAAAGCAGCAGTGTAGGGTAAGAGACATGAAGGGAAGGGCAGTGGTGCACAGCTTGTGGAAGCAGGGGGAGGAGCACTGCCAGCAGCTTGTGAAGAAGTTGTCACCGTCCTTCCTCTCTCGTGTCTGCGATGGCAGGTCACTGCTGCCCCTTGCACTGGGAGTCGCTGTGTCTCGTGCAGCGATGGAATCAACTGTCCCTGGAACTGCTCAAAAAGGTGTAGATATGGTGCTTAGAGTTAAGTGGTGGGCTTGGCAGTGCCAGTTTAATGGTTGGACTCAGTCTTGGAAATCTTTACCGACCTTAATGATTCTACGATTCCTATGCCATCACTTCTTGAGTTGGGTTCAGAAGGCTTGAGCAGAGCAACCAGAGGACCAGGTGGCCATTACCTTTTGGGACATTTGCTGGCTTGGTTTTCTTTCTGTGCTAGAGTAAACTGGGAGCAGTGCCCTGGAAGTCAGCAGGCTGGCACAAGCATAAAAGAGGCGTGATTCCTTTCTGTGTCTGTAATCCAGCTCGTGCTTCCTCCCAGCTCCATGTGGGTAGTTTGCCATAGGAAAAGGACTAGCAAACCTGGCTAGTGTAATAGTTGCTGGTTAATAACAGAGTCCTGGAAATCTTCTGACTTCAGTAATTTTTTTTTTTTTTTAAGTATCGTTATTTCCTACTGTCCCACTTTGTCCATAACCATGTGAAATGGCTGAGTTTATTATTAAGAAGCCTCTAGCACTCTTAGAAACCTGATTCTGCGTTAAGACAGGAAGATGTATGTGCTCTAAATCTTCAGTAGATCTGCTTTGGATCACGGGAGGGAGGTTAACAGAGCCGTATCTTCACTGAGCAACTGAAAGTGAGGGAAAGCAGTCGCTGTGTGGCTGCAGCAGCTCGTGATTTACAGGGCTGGATTCACAGGGCTGCTCCTGCCGCCGAGAACGCACGCTCTCCGCTGCTGTTGATTTTTGAATTAAAAAAATGCAGCTCTGTACACAGTTTACTCTAGTGCGAGAGGGCAGGGAAATATAGGTAAGAGCCGTTAATCCCCAGCAGGCTGCTGGGCAGGGGAACAGACACAGATGACAAAACTTAATTGGAAACATGAGCAGTTTAACAGAAAACATATTTGTGATAATTGAGAGAGTAACATCTCCAGAAAGGAAACTCAGCAGAAAGAAACTTCAGAGGAGAAGTGGCCACTGGTAGGTGAGTGTGATTTTTTTCAAGCTCTCTTTAAGCTCCGAATAGTTTCTCAAAAAGAACAAATAACATTAGGAGGAACTAACTAAATAAAAGATTTGTTTTCTCTGCGAGGGGAGGGCTGTACAGTTACTGGCACAAGTTTCTCTTGCAGCTGGATTAAGATATGTAGTAATGCTTAATTTAGGTTCATTGCAAAAGGGACACAGTTGGTTTTATTTTTGTATGTGGAGTTTTCTTCTACCTTTTGCATATGAAAATCTTACCACCCCTAATAACTGAAAAGACTTCAGTTTTGCTTTTTTTCCTTACTCCTGCATTTTTTTTCTTTATATGTTTGAGGTTTTTCTAAGAATCAAACTTGGACAGCAAGTATTTTGCCAAAAGCAGAGGGAACCCCTAGTTAGAAAATAGTGCTGTGTTTTGCTAATGAAAACGTATTGTGGACTTAATAAGGGAGAACACATTGCAAAACACATTTTGGTTTGAATTGGAAGAGATTTTTTTTTTTCCTTCTTGAAACAGCAAGTAAATGTAAATTATACAGTAGGAGCTCATTGCTGTTCTGCTGGGTAGGAAAAGAAAACTGGCTTTTATTTTCTCTAAATCACACTGACGCTGAAAACACCGATAGGTGTCTTTTTAATGACACTGGTGTAAAATTCTTAATGTTTCATGACAGAAATAATGTTACGTTAACTGTAACACCAGCTACTACCGCGTTGGATTTTTTAAGTTGGTTTTTTTATGTTTGGGTTTTTTTTTTTTCCCCAGAGCCTGCAGACAGCACAGCCTCCCAGCCCACAGGAATGAATGAAAATGTCTCATCCTCAGTTCAGGGCTGCGGCAGCACTGTTAGTTGCAATAACTCATCAGCCATCCCTCAGCCCAGCTCTGCTATTAAACCCTGGCGCAGCAAGTCCCTCAGTGCTAAGCACACAGCTACGTCTTCCATGTTATCCGTAAAGCAGCCGACGGTGGAGCCTCCAAAGCCGCCCTCGGAAATCGCCAAAACGACTCCCAACGGTCAGAAATCCATGCTCGAGAAACTAAAACTCTTCAACAGCAAAGGAGGTTCCAAAGCGGGAGGGACGGCGCTGGAGGCTCCGGGGTCTCGGGACAACAGTTGTGAAAAGCTGGAGGCGCTTCTCAGCTTCGAGGAGAGCGAGGAGATCGATGCCGCCAATCAGAACGTGAACAACCCGGGGTCGATGTCCAGTAGTCCCAAAATTGCACTCAAGGGAATTGCACAAAGGACTTTCAGCCGGGCGCTAACTAATAAGAAAAGTTCTCCAAAGGGTAATGAGAAGGAGAAACAGAAAGAGAAGGAAAAGGATAAAAGTAAAGACGTTACAAAGAGAACATCTATCACCGAAAAGCTGGACCTGAAAGAGGAACCAAAAGAGGAACAGACAGCACTAGCAACAACAGAGATGCCAAAAAAGTCCTCCAAGATCGCAAGCTTTATCCCTAAAGGAGGAAAGCTGAACAGTGCCAAGAAGGAGGCCTCTGCCCCTTCGCACAGTGGAATACCAAAACCAGGAATGAAAAACACCACAGGGAAATCCTCAAGTGCCCCCGTCCCCGCAAAGGAAGGCGAGAGGAGCCGCGGCGGGAAGGCCGGCTCGGGGCTCTCGCACCAGAAGTCCCAGCTGGACGGCCGTCACTCCAGCTCCTCGTCCAGCCTGGCTTCTTCCGAGGGAAAAGGCGTGGGAGGCCTCAACAGCAGCAGCAGCAGCCAGGCTGTGAACGGGCCCGCCGTGACAACGCACACCACAGGGAGCAATACTGTGAGCGTTCAGCTACCTCATCCCCAGCAGCAATACAGCCACCCCAACACCGCCACGGTCGCCCCCTTCATGTACAGGTACGGGAGGATCCTCCAGTGGGATGCTCGGGGAGGTTCATTCTGGATGCTCTTTTCGGGGAGGGGGAGGTGTGGGATGTGAAGCAACGAGGTGTAAATGCTGTTGCATGTAAAAGTTCTTGCCTTAAGAGAGTAGACAATTTATACCCTTACACAAAAAAAAGTCAGGGTGAAGGCTGTCAGACCAAGATGTCGTGATAGATAGGAGGGGGAACGATTGTGGTAGCCACCCCTACTAATAGGTAAGATGAGAATCTGAACACCTTCTCGAGCAGGTGCTGCTCTTCCACACGGTACAAGAACATGTATCAGGTTTGTTTTCTGCATCATGGCTTTAAAAGTTGTAGCACCACCAATTTGTGACGTAGATACACTCGTGGTCTTCAGTGTGGCCAACAGTGGTGGAGATGCTTCACTATAAGCAGGGATGGGAAATTAAAAAATTTATTAAAAAACATCACTTAGTATAGGTAGGGGCACACAACAAGTCTGCTGTTCTGTGCATTAACCCTGAATGAGATCAGCAAAAGAGCAGCCAAATGAGGTCACAGCTAACCTTTGTCTGGTCAGTTTTCTGCTTGAAGCATCTTCTGTTAGACAGTGGAAGTTAGACAAGAGGGAAATCAATAGCAAAGATTCCTAAAGACACGTGACTGGGAACACAAGAAGCTCCTCGGTTGGATGGTGGCATTTTTGGTTTGGACAGATGTCTTTTAGTTTTCTTTGACACCGCTTAATTTTTTCATAGGAAGAGGATGCAAGCAGTTATTCTGTCTTCATCATCTTCCTTCTGCTCATGATTTGAGGGACCTCTATCACATCCTTCTCTTCCTTAATACCTACTCTGGTCGAGTCTCAAGGTGCAGAAAGGACCCTCTTGCTTTCTAAACTCTTCCTCAGAGAGGAGTCCAGGTGCAGCTGGACCCAGTCTTAGCCCCAGACTTTGTCAGCTTTGTTCATGCCTAAAGGATTATATACAATTGAACTTGTATGTAACTTTGTCCTGCAGGGTTAAGGATGGCAAAGCAGATATATTTATACAAAGATAAATTATTTATTATGATAATGATTAGCCTAAAATACCTTAATCAGAATTATTTACTACAGAGTATGGGAAGCTATAACTGCTGGTATAGTATAGTGCACTGTTCTGAAGGAATGTTGAAGGAATTATATCACTTGTTTGTTCCTTTATCAGGTACTTCATCAGGGCTGCCACATCTTCACCTCACTATCAGGATGTTTAACTTTGGGATTAATAAGTCAGGCTGGTTTCAACGTTATTCAACACCAAAATTCAGCAGCATGAGGCCCCTTTCTCCTTTCACCACCAACAGCTTTGAAAAGAGGGTATTGTTCAAGGTGTTTTACACCCACTTCAGGCAGAGCATCCTCCTGCAAGGGTCAGCTGAAATTAGGAATATTGCAATAGTCATTTTGCACTGTGTCTTCGCTTTTGTACAGCAAAAGTCCTCCCCTTGGGCGGGAGAACTTCCAGAGGCTTGGTTTTGTGGCTCTATGAGCAAAACACGGCACTATTAACAAAGTGAAATGAGTCACAATTTATTACTCAAATCTGACAATATATTCACACAACACCAGCGTTCATTACCTGACACCCACAATATCAGACGTTGGAGTTTGAAGTTGTTTTTTTTTTTACCCAGTCATTTCTTTTAAAATACAAATGCTAGTTATTGAAGGGAAAGTAGCAGGAGTGTGACATGCCATCACACACTTACCTGCTTTATCTTCATGCAGTACAGACTTTATTAGAGAGGATCAAATTAGCCAGGACAACTGATGTTATTGATAACTAAAATACAGCTGGAAATCCAAATGTCTTAAGGCCCTGTCTGGAGAGCTGTGAAGCCTATCTTTGACTATGAATTTTTTATCTTTTACACTTGAGTGCTTGTTTCCATTTCTAGGACGTAATTCAACATGGGACTAATGAATTATGTAAAATCAGCCTGCTGCTCTGTTCTGGAGAGTGGGACAGAGTGGCTGATGGCAGGTGCACTCGTCTCCTCGTTGTACTGGAGATACTTTTGATGGGGAGTGACTGCACATCCCTGTTTTGTTTTGCCTCCCAGATCTCAGAAGGACAATGAAGGGAACGTAACAGCCGAGGCCAGCACAGGAGGGGTCAGCATGGATTCTGCCCTTTATGTCAAAACTGCCCAGCCTGCTCTCGAAGACCTCTCAGGTATGTCCTGGCAATGTGACCAGTTACTGACTGTGGTCTGGCCAAATAAGAATGGGCTAAAGCAAGTTGGTTTTGTTCCTAATGCTTTAGTTCCCAAGAGTTATGATATTTCTTTCAGCTCGTCAGCACTGGAAACTGAGTGTCAATAATTTGAATGCTAGATGCTGGAGTCCAGCACAACAGAGTGCTCCTCAAATTCCTTGAGATCATTAGGAATTTTGTGTACCTAATGTTTCTCTAGGAGACAGGCAGCATTTTTTTAGGATGAAGCTGTTATAAGGATCCTAAGTTACTGCCGAGCATTTGATATTTATTGTTTGCATTTAAAAACTTTGTTTCAGAGCTTAAGATCAAGTTCATTTTCTTGAGGTTTTGGTTTGTTTGTAGGTTTGAGGGAATCTCAGCGTCACTCACGTGAATCTGATCAATTTGAGAAACAGCCTTTGCAGCAGCAGGGGACCAAAATCCAGCTACAATTTACCTTGTCCAATATACAGAAGCTGAAGCTGATTGTTGCTGGAATACTAGCAGTCTAAATTAGAAAGTACTTCATGTATTTATCTGGAATTCCTACTACTCTAAGAAGTATATGATAATTAGCAAAAATGTTTTAAGCTTATCAGTATAACAAAGCCATTTTTAGCAACCATATTCTATTAATGTGTAGCTGTACAGTAGAATCTACTAGATTCTACTGATTTGATCTAAAATGTGTTTTTAAAGTCACAGTCAAATCTCCTCCTGCATAATTTCAGCAAGATCAATGACTTTGCTCACTGCATGCTCTTGCATTTATCCAATCTGTAGAATATATCAGGTTTTGTTTTCATCTACTTGGTCTTGGAGTCCTCCAGTTTAAAGTGGGTTTTGAAACTTTCCAAGAATGCCCTTCTTGGAAAATGATGTGGCTCAAAGTTTCACCATCAGGTTAATTTCATACTGCATTACATATTCTGTCAAATCTGCCTTTATACCTGTGTGCACGTGTGCTGATGGCAAAGGTGAGAGGCAGAGGAGTCGGGGAGGAAAAGAGCTTCAGGAATGCATAAATGAATGTATCTGTGTGTACAATTTATATATAGGTGGATTAAGTACTTGAAAGGCAAAGAAATAGCTCAAGGGATAAAATCCATGACAGGGTTTTTGGACTCATAAGAGTACAAAGTAAGAAACTCAAGGGTTTTTTTCAGTATTACCTCTTAATCATCATGTTGCCTAGCTGGGATGTATTTCAGCCTGTAAACTGAGAAGAGTTTATAGACTACAAAAGGGTCTCTATCAGTCTTTAATGACAGATGTTATGTAAACACAAACTATTACTTACATGTGATATATAAGTTTTGGGATCCAAAAGCGGAAGACAGCTGACAACCTCCAACAAGAGATGCAAACCCCAGCTGTGCACAGCCAGACCCCAACAGCAGCATCCAGAAAGGGGTCTTGGGGGAAACAGAGCAAACAAGACAAAACAGTCCCTGAACCCAATTGAATTAGAAGTAGTGAGGGACAGATTTATTTTCTCCCTGCACAGCTTTTCATTTAAAAGCACATATAAAACAAAAGAGGGCATGGGTAGGAAAAACGGAAGTGGAATTGTTTCAGGATCCTGCCTGCTCATGAGGAGCTAAGTGGTTCCATAATTAAGTTCTAGTTGCACTATTCGATATCTGCCTTTTAAGTATACCTGTAATTTAAGCAGTGGAATACAATTTAAGTGAAAATTTGGTATGAATTTAGGCTTAAGAGCGATCTCAATGGAAATGGGTTTAGTTTGTCTCCTGTGTGTTCTCCTAAGAAGTTCCCTACTGTTTGCCTTCGTATGTATGAGAGAAATGATCTGTAAAAGAGTACTGTGACCTTTGTTAAGCTAAAGGCCTATGAATATTTTATGTTCTTTACTGCAAAAATTTGTAGATCCATGAGTATAGAAAATGTTTTCTGTCCCAGAGACCCTTTGGCTAAAGGAATCAGTCTTGTTTTGTTAGGTGGATGTTTCCAGTCCAGAAACAGACCATAATTGTTTGACCCTTTGGCTTAAGTGAATTGTAACTCAGGGAGATGATTTCCCAGGGAGTAGAGACTGAGGAAAAAAAATTGCTAACATGGACACTAAGCACTTTAGTCTGTAATTTGTGCCACTGCTGCTTTGTGGGCAGCAGCGTGTGTGACTGTGTTTTTCTGTGCCACCAACCTGGCATCTTTTAGAAACAAGAAATATAAAACAAAGAATGTAGGAAGTTCCAAGAACAGCTTATTTAGCTGGTTCTTAACACTTCTGATGTCTGTAATATATAGATATCCATCTAAACTCGCAATGGTATGGATGACCAGGATTCTGGCAGCTTAAGAATGCATCACTTGTACAGACAAGGCGGATACAAAATGCAAAAAGTTTTACATTTACTGTAGTATTTTCTCTAGTCATGAGTTGTAAACCCTTTAGAATGAAATCACTTCCTTCTGTGCCCAAAAGAAGCTTTGTGATGACTTTTCGGAGTTTTTCTGTTCCAGCTTTCAGCTTACAAAGAACATGCTGGCACTACTAGAAGTTCACTTCTCTTCAGCCTCTTAGAAGGTTTAACTCTATAAAGCTCAGCTGAGGTAGCAACCAAAGCATTTCTGAATTGGCAGCTGAGAGCATGCAAATAAATTACACTGAGGCAGTAGGAGGACTTTTTCATTTACGTAAACTGTACTTTTAAGGAGCAGGACATAAATGTGTTTTAGAACGGAGTATTAAAAAAGCAGGGTTTCTAAATGCCATGAGAACTAAGTCATCTGCCAGCTCTGTATTACGTAGCACATTTGGGTAACAGCAACTGTGCTGTGCTGTTGACAAGGAAGAACTTTTGCTGTTTCACCTGAAACATCACTCAGCATGGAGCAGCCAGTCAGCACAGTTTAGTTTACTGGAAAGCTGTTACTGTAGAATGAGCTCTATTTGAAATAGGAAAAAGAAGATCTAGTGGAAATACAGCATTGGAGAAGTTGGCAGTGTCAGGCTGATGTTAATTGTGTCAGTATGCGAGATGGAAAGGGTGGTATTGATGGAGTGTGTATTCTAATGAGGTTGAAAGTTAACCAGAATTTAAACTGGGTCATATGGGAAAATGACAACACAGCAACATCCCAAAGGCAGCCTGGGCAATGAAGTTGACCACACAGAGCTTGTCTCAGTCAGGATGTGACAATGCAGAAGGGAATGGAACTTCAATCCTAATCAATTTAAAGTGTTTATAAAGTCAGTGAAAAAGTGTGTCTGAGCCAGATTCAGGCACAGGTAACAGCTGGGTTCTGTGCTGTTTCCTGCCTTAGCCTTTCTCATGGCTTGTCTTGCCCTGCAGGAGAGGACCCAGAGACGCGGCGGTTACGGACTGTGAAGAACATCGCTGACCTTCGGCAGAACCTGGAGGAAACCATGTCCAGCTTGAGGGGAACCCAGGTCACTCACAGGTAACGGGACACCTGTCCACGAGAAAACAGAAATCACTGGGCTCTCTCTTTCCACCTCTTAGACCTGGCTGGGTTGCATCCTTGAAAAATGATCAACACTGACAGTGGAAGATGCTGGTCTTGTAATTATTGTCTGTAGTGCACTGGTTCTGCATATTGTCCACTGGTTGCTGAGATGTCTGATGAGTAATTGATGGGGTGCACTGTGTACAGAGTAAGAGGCGGAGAATAATCAGTTCTTGTTAAATGTGTGAGGTGATGTTTGAATATAAGTAAAATGTCTCTTCATCTTACTATTGAATAGCTGAAGTGCATTACACCCCCCCCACCTCCCCTGTGTAATATTTTGTTAAAATAAGCAGGTGAACTGTGCTTGACCCACTTTATCAAGTGGATACCTTGAATTCCTGACCAGTCTTTGGTCAAACAAATTTTTGTGATTTTGCTAGTCATCCGTGTATTTAACTGCTTCTATTTTGTGAAGCAGCATTTGGAAATCTTCAGCAATATTTAAAATATGCTGTAAATAAACAATGACTGCTATTGCATTTAAACATTCCGTGACTTAGACCTTTTCAGTGTTGAACAGGAGGTTTGGGAGAATAAGCTGTTTGGCCCCTAATGAGTTCTGGGCCTTATGGACTCCAGACCTAAATGAGTTCACTGGGGGCACGCTTTGTTTTTTGGCTTTATGTCTAAAACTGAGGCAGAGCTTGCAAAGATAAACTCCCAGTGCTGTTTTTCTTTTCAAATTTCAATTAATGCGTCAACTTGTTATGACTTAATTACTGTAACCAGAGGATACGTGGGTTTCTGCAGCATTATATTGTGAATGGTACAGTGCTGTTTATTTTAACAAATATCCACAATAATAAAAAAAAAAAAGGGACACAGTTGAGCAGGAAAGGAAAAGAGGAGTTCATGTGGGCAAGAGAAGTTGCAGCTGTGGATTAGCTGCAAGGAAGCTGTGAGTATTCAGGGTGAAGTCTTGCAATGTATACACATCACCTGAGGTGTCATGGTGGAGCAGTCCCATTTTTAGGGTTCCATGTAGAAATAATACCAATATTCTTAAAAATATACCCCAGTCATGCATATATGTAAGTAATTAAATATTTTTCCTGGGTTTACTCCCATGTTTGGGTTTGAGCAACTTCAAAACTATTGCTAGTTCATTCATTGGTTTGGTGATATATAAAATACATTTTGAAAGAGACTTTTTTTCTCCTTTCTTTTTACTTTTTTTCATTTAGGCCTCTCCTTAGTGTAGAAATAGCTTCCGTCTCAGTGCTGGACACATCTCCAGAATATTAGGACTTTAATAAATGCAGACCAAAAAAAAAAGAAAATGTATCAGAAAAGTAGTACTTCAGCTAGTTTTTCTTTAGCCATCTTATTGTCCCACTCCCTTGCCTAGAGCAGCAAACCCATGGCATAATGGAGTTGTATATGACTGAAGATGAAAAAGTTATGCTTTGATACTGTGGATAATCCATTAAAAAGTTCCTGCATCGTTGAGCACCTGAGGTCTGAGTGCCTGGAGGAATGGACCTCACTCCCACTCTGACAGAGCTTTGCAGCAGGTGAATTCTGTCAGTGCTGTTCCTCGCAACCTGCAACTTGGCGAGCGTTCAGGCCGTAGGTCTTGCAGCCCCCTGAAACCTCAGCAGCCGCATTTAATCCTGCACATCTCTTTTTTTTTTTTTTTTTTTGTTTTGTTTCGTTGTTTCTCTCCCCTCAAGCACGCTGGAGACCACGTTCGACACCAACGTCACCACCGAGATCAGCGGCCGCAGCATCCTCAGCCTGACGGGGCGCCCGACCCCGCTGTCCTGGAGGCTGGGGCAGTCCAGCCCTCGCCTGCAGGCGGGCGACGCCCCGTCCATGGGGAACGGGTACCCGCCCCGGGGCAACGCCAGCCGCTTCACCAGCGCCGAGCCCGGGCGCTACGTGTACTCGGCCCCCCTGCGCCGGCAGCTGGCGTCGCGCGGCAGCGGCGTCTGCCACGTGGACATCTCGGACAAGGGCGGCGACGAGATGGACCTGGAGGGCATCGCCATGGACGCCACCGGCTACATGAGCGACGGGGACGTGCTGGGCAAGAACATCAGAGCTGACGACATCACCAGCGGGTAAGCTGACGGCTTCGTGTCGTTCTTCTGGTGTTTTTTTTTTTTTTTAGTGGTGCCGCGTTTCGTTTCCGCGATTATCGCGAGGGGGAATTTGAACCGACACCGAACGTGTTCGAGTAGTTTCAATAAGTGTTTGGAGGGACAGCCCGGTGTCACAGATAATTCAGTCAGTGGGATTTAAAACGCACGATTCAAGTTTTAAGCGCGTGTTAAGAAAACATTCCTGCGTATAAACATATCCTTGCACGTGATAAAAAGTTTGCCTGAGTCGAGGTTCGCTGTAGTTAGGTCAAGCACGTGCTGCTACACTCATTTGTGCCCACGAGATGGAGAGAGTGAGGCATTTTTTTGTATTTCACTGAACTCTTTTGCTGTCTGAACTGTAAGGGGACAGTTCACTGGAAGGACATGAGTTGGCATCTCTGGGTTAGGTAGAATAGGTGTACACGCTAAATAAAGTTTAAAGAACAAGTTAGTGGGCAGAACTATGAGAGGATAGACAATTATTAACAAGGTTTTACGTGGACATTTTATCTCTGCCTTGAATGGAAAAAGCATTTGTTCTTTTGCTCTGAAGTCAGTATTCAATTCAGCATGTCTGTTCTCGGTTTCCACCATAATGTAGAGTCATTTTCTCTTAGCTCAACTGCATCAGCCTTTTCCCCTGTCTGGCCATCTTACGTCCTTTGCTTCTTTGTAGTTTTGTTATATGTGACATTTCTTGTGGCATCGGCTTCTTTGGAAGATTTAGTGTCTCTTAGTGGAATAGAAAGCTGGAATCCAGCTCCTGCTGCTGCGCCACTGATTTAACCAGTTCAGTGACACCGTCTGGAAACCTCCATTCATTCTGTCCATTGTGAATACTTGGATATTTTCACACTTTCCAAAAACTCAGACACTTTATTTTTAATTCTTTGTTAGGGAAGCGTATAGTGAAGAAACTGATGCAAAAAACCAGCATGAAATTCTGTTTTGGATAAAGCACCAGTAGCTGTAACTGCATTAATAATGCATCATATCCCTAAAGCACCTTGTTTTTCCCAAATAAATCAACTTACACTTGAGTTTATCATAGTAAGTTACTGCTTTTTCATTAGACTATGAATTTTATTCAAACTTGTGGCTGCAGTTTTGGTCTGGAAGTGAGGAAAATAAATTCTGAGTAGCACCGTGGCTTCTATAAAACACCTTGAGCAGGAGTTGAGAAGTATCTCTGGCAGTTCAGGCTTCTGCTGCTCATATCCCAGAGGAGCTCCAGTCCTTGCAGATCTTTACTTAGTGTATTAGGTTCAGATTCCAGGTTGAGGAAAAGGGAGGAAAAAGAAAGCTGTTGAATTTATGAAAGGTATCACCAGAGAAATCTGTGCCCTCACTCATCTCTGTGTATCATTTCCTTTTCTTTCTGTGTCAGTCTGGTCATCCAGCAGGGTAAAAGATGGTAAAAGGATTCAGATCCATAGTCTGAAAGTAAAAGCGTGGTCTTTAGATTCTGGGTCTAAGGGACTAATAGTGCAATAAAATTATTTTGCCAGTTGGTACTTCTGTTATATTCTAAGAATAATGCCAACAATGATGAATCTTGCAGAAAGACTCATATCCCCACCTCACTCCTAGCCTTGAGTGTTAGGACATCTTTGACTGACTCTTTTTTCCCCAGTGGTTTTTAGAGGGAGATAACTTTTCACTTTTTTACTCATATAACTAGCCACAGATTGATTAATGAGATCTCAATTTAAAGTTCTTCAGACAAGCAGTCCACATTTTTTTACCTTTAGCTACAAAAACCTGTTTTGCTAAAAAATATGAGTTGGTTTATCGGTTTATACAGCACTGTTGGAGTCATTGACTACGTCCCAAGGGCAGAATTGGTACTGTACGTCAATTGTTGGAAAGATCCAGCTCCATTTCCAGGTTGTGGGCAGGGTTTGGAGGTGAGCAGTTTGGGAGTCCTCTCCTTGCTGCACTGGTGGGCACTTGGAGGAAGCATTGCTAGAAGTTTATGGAGAGTAATTGTGTGTGTGGATTCCCAGGGAAGGGAATATTGCAATAACAGCATTGGTTATAATCCCAATATTAATGGGGAGAGAGAGAAAAAAAAAAGAGTGAAAAAAATGAGTGTCAGTGAGACACCTAATGACACTGGGCTACCATCTCCAGTGTGAAAAAATGTTTGGTAGCCTGTTCCGTAAATTATCTTCCCCAATGTCAGTTAAATCCAAATAGTAAAAAAAAAAAATAGGATAGCATTGTGTTTTTGTGGGGCAGGGATAATAAACTGCTTAGAAATCAGAGAGGTTGATTGTAAAGAAAGCATCCGTGTGACTTGCTGCAGAACAAATCACCAAGATCAGTGTTAGGGCAAACAGGCTCAGTATTTCCAGAAGCTGAGTTACAGTATGTGGAGAGCAGCACAAGAGGGTATTTAGAGCATGAATAGCTCTTTATTAGCTGGTATGTGTTTCACTTTGTCATTTTTCAGAATTGCTACAATCCTGCAGTCTGAAAACCTTGGATCTGTGTTTTCATTGGCAAACCGATAGGGAAGGAAGCCAAAATATTTGTTACAGCCAAAATAAATCCAATAGCCAAGGAAAACTATTTTAGCCCTGTGATCCTGACGCTTTCTCTGAAATGTACTGGGTCATGGGAAGTTTCGTTTGGCCTCCTCGAGTGAATCGGCTCAAGCAGAGCTCTGGCAGGCACCAGGATTGCTTTCTTAGGCTTGGGAGGAGTATCTTTGCCAAATGGACAGAAAACAGCTCTTAAACTGAGGAAGTCTCCAGGGGGTGGATCAAAGGTAAGAAGTTGCCTTATGGCGGGAGCTAAAACATAACCTGATGCTGAAGCAAGAGGACTAAGACCTGTGTGAGCTGGGGAGTGAGCCCCCAGCCCCCTCCCCTTGGTGGCTGGCAGAGCTCAAGGCTCAGAGCCTCATCAGAAAGTGGCATCTCAGAGCCCAGAACAGATCTGTGCCAGGTGGGGATTTTAATTCTCTTGGGTTTTTTGGGTTTGTTCAGAAGGTTTTGTCCAGTTCAGTCTCCCTTTAGCTACTAACATACTCATTCCTACCTTTGTCTCTCCCCCACTCCAGTTCTCTCTATTGAGATGTAGAGCTGATTTTGGTTTTATCTATCTTTAGAAAGCAGCAACAGGGCTGTTGGTCAAAAAAAAAAAAAAACAAAAAACTTTTAGAATTATTTGCCTTCAATTTAATTAATGCTCTGTCCCTGTTTTCATTACCTTAGTGTGCAGCTTTCTCTGCAGAAAGTGCTGGTCACCTGTTTTCTCAGGAAATGGCTTTGATTCTGCAAACACACCTTTGTCAAAATCATTTTTTGGCAGAAGAGTGGCTGTTCCAGCTGTATTCCAACAGAATGCAGGTTTGATGGTTTGTCAGCTCAGTCACTTGAGAGCCTGCACCTCGAGGCAGGGCAGTGAGCAGCCTGGGCTGTGGGTCCATGCCAGGCTGGGCTTTGAGGCATGCCCAGCTCACTCTTTGGAGTGTCTCTCATTAAGAAATGTTGCCTAGTGACTCTCAAACCTCACTTGGCCAGCCTGGCAGTGAACTGCTCCCTCAGCTTTCAGATAAGGACAGAAGGGCACAGCCTGCATACGATGTTCAGGGCCACTGTGTTAAAATTCTCCTTGCAGTGACCTCTCCTTGCAGTGGCTGTTACTGGGGTGGGGTGGGGGGGAAACACATAAATAAAACATGCTGTTTTATTAACCTCCCCAGTTTATGATGATTTGGGGCTGATACATTCCCATTACAGCTCTCAACTTCCACAACCTCTTTAATGTGTTTGTGTGCAAAATGCTCTTGGGATTAAGATTCCTTCTTGTTTATTCAAACCTTTATGCTCCCTGGGGGTTTTTCTATACAAGCACTGCAAGCAGTTGAATTTGGAACATGGATAAAGGATGCTAAAAGGGAGAACAGGCCACTCTGGACTGGGGAACCGGGCTTTGGCCCTTCTTCTGCTCAGGTCTATCAAACCCACGCAGAAGCACTTAATGGATCAAAACCATCACTGAAATAGAGTTCTGAAGTAAGCTTAAGTTTAGGAGTTATATCTGTCATGAGGCAAAGCAAAGCTTGAAATTGAGGGCTGATTTTGTTGGGTGTTGAAAGTATTTGACATTTATAGGATTCTTAGTTTGTGCTGTATGTCAGCCAGGCAGTGATGTATCTTTTTCAGATGTCAGGGCCATACGTGGCATAACAGACCTTCCCTTGGGCTGAGGGTTCAGAGAAAGAGAAGGAGGGCTGTGCATTTTGCTGTAATGAGTGGTAACAGTAGGTAAGATAAACCCTTCCCTTCTAAGCTTCCTGCAGCAGGAATGGTTGCTGCTCCAGGTAACACGGGGCTGGCTGGAAATCAGGAGTGGCTGAGCTAATCCTGGGCTGAGTGAGAACGTGTGTGCCCTGTGCATTGATTCAGTGTCTGTGTATAGTCTTTTCTGACCTATTTCTTGCCGTGGTTATCACTGTATTTTTTTCTGTACATTTTGAGTTACAGTGGATTAGTCCTTTACTGGGCATTGCTCCTTAAATGGTATGATTTTAGTGATAAGTTTTCATCTAAATACAGCAGATGGGTAAAACTGCATTCCTTATATGGCTCTAACAATTCAACATGACTAAGACTCGTTAGGAAGTTTATTTTATTTTTCTTCTGTCTTTGAGCAGAGTGTTTATTTGAACTGCCTTTTGTCTTGTTAGGCCTGACTTCTTTTACATTTTGATCTTTTCAACATTGCAGAATAGTATCTATATATGGTAAATTGATAATTAACACAAATAATTAAGGGGTCAGGCAAGCAAAATCAAAAGTTTGACTTTTATGATAAGGTGTAAGGAAACCTTGACTTCAGACTTTGTAGTAAACCAGATTGAAAGCGAGTTTGGATTTAAAGTCATAGACATCTGGGTGCTGTAAGAATAACAAGAAAAAACTATGGCACTGTTATTCCAAGAACTGCACTTATACTTCTGTACTGGAGACATGAATAACAGTTACCAAAATGCCATTTAATTACAGTTATCCCACTCTGAGCTGCTTTCTGTAATAAACACCTCAGCAGTGTTTGAACTGCTGCATCACTGACAACAGATTGCTGTAATTTCAGTGAAAGGACAGTTTCTAAAGTTCAAAATATAGTCCCAGTCTGGGGCTAACCAGTAGAGGGGGATGCAATCACGCTGTGTCAATATGGATCATCTGCAGGAATTGGGAATCCAGAGTCGCTGTGGAGTTACAGTTCCTCTGCTGCTGGCACTGCTGAGAACCTCTGGAGAAGCAGCACTTCCTCCATACTCCTCTTTGGTCACAGGCCATTCCTCTCCTGAACAAAATTAAAGAGGGTAATGAAACTTATTCCACTGCTTACTTCTGTGATTTTCATTGAAATAGATTCTGAGGAAGGATTTAGGCATTTAAATCAAAGTTGGCACGTGCAAAGCCCCACTGAACAATTCTTGTGAGCCTTCCCCTGGCTTCAGGCTATCAGCCAGTGGGGAGGATGTTCTAACAGAGAGTGGCCAGGCAAGAATAGGGACTGGAAAGACTTCTGGGAGATATAAAGGTGGGGAAAGGCCATGTGGCCTAATGCCAAGGTTATGATGGAAAATGCACACCAGATTCATGTTAAAGTGAGAAATTTGGAGTTGTCATCATCCTGCCATTAGGCTAGCATTTCTTTTTATGTCATATTTAGGGCACGTTCCTTGCTGCAGTAACGGGATCGCTCTGATCCCGTTGATCGTATTTCAGACACAGCGGTGGAGAATTTTCTGCTGCTGGATTTTAGCGACTGGCAAGGTCAGAGTTTTGTTCTTT
The DNA here is from genome assembly GCF_003031625.1 of Empidonax traillii. Lineage (NCBI taxonomy): Eukaryota > Metazoa > Chordata > Aves > Passeriformes > Tyrannidae > Empidonax > Empidonax traillii. The sequence goes on from NW_020956897.1 coordinate 53,896, forward strand.
GATACTCAAAGCTTGCTGAGCCTCTTGATCTTGTTTAACTGACTGTAACGACGAGACAGATGAAGCCTAATGAAAAAATGAAACATTAAAAAGAAAACATTAAGGATAACAGTGTTACTGTCTGTAGGAGAACACTGCTGCACGTCACAGCGGATGTTGATACGTGGTAGAATCCAAGGGCTGTAATTCCTACAAGCTTTTTGTTTCTTAAAGCTTCCAGCACTTGGGGTTGCTGGGCAAGTCTTCTGCCAGGAGATACCTGGGCAGCTATTTCCAAACCAACCTGGAAACCAAAGCACCAAGAGGTGCTGCTCCTTCTCTTCCTAATACCCAAGAGAAGAATGCCTGTCCCTTGGCTATCTATTTTCAAACTTGGAAGATTCACATTCAGACACAAAGGAGCGAAGTGAATATATATGAAGTGGTAGACTTGTCAGACCATAAACGTAAGTGTGCTGCTGGCTGGCTGTATCCATGGGGAAGTAGGGAGTGCAGGCAGAAGTCAAGTGATTCAGACCACTGGATTTTACCGATCCCTGGCATAACCCATTCCTGCTTCCTCAGCGTGCCTTTCAGGAAAGGGAAATAAATCAATTCAGCATCAGAAATACCCTAAAAATATTGCACTTGGAAGGGCTTGTTATGGCATTCAGAATTTCAGAGGCACAGAAAGAGTGTGTTTGGCTAAAGAAAAGAGGAGTTTAAAGGTCCAGGTTGTCCAAAGCAAATTACTTTAGGCCTGTAATGCAGGGCAGGGAGCCACTTTCTTACAGGAAAAAAAATTGTCACCTAGAAAGTGGGCTGTAAGTCTCAGTTGTTATGTTAGAAGTGCATAATACTTCTCTTGTTTAACCTGACTCTTTTCATATCGACAGGAGTTTGGTTATTTTCTTTTCCTTGCTGATGAAGAGTGAAACTATAGCGATGAATATTTAAACATTGATTCCTGGAAAGATTAGAAACTCCTTTTAACCAATGTCATCACTGTGTCACTGTCCATTCATTAAATATTATTACATTCAACTTCATTAAAGGCAGTCATTCCCCACTGGCCTTTGGTACCATTCTTAAAGCATGTGTGAGATTGAATTTTTTGTGGAGTTTACCCATCTGTATGAAAGTTGGAGTCTGGATATGACACTCTTCCCCAGATCATATGTTTAAACTTTTTCTTATTTTGGGACAGATGAAAAAATACTTCCAAGCCCTGGAGTTTTTTTGCACTGAGTGAGCTGGCAGAGTTTTTAGGAGTCATGAAGTTAGCAAGGCATCTAGTGCAAGTTTATGATTTTTTTTTTAAGAAGAAAAGTCAAATAAATTACCCCTAATTGATAACTGGCCTAATACAATTGTTTGAACTGTGGTGGGTCATTGTAGAGGATATTCTTGTGTTCCATATTGTGTGGGTGTGATAGGACAATAAATTCAGGTAACATTGAGTACTGTTACAATTATATCCAGGATAATATTTCCTAGTTTTATCCCTCCCCAAGTCAAACGTTGTAAGGTTGTCTTAAGAAAAATATGCCTTCCTTATATTCTCATTTCTCATAAAGCAAATATCTACAGCAGTAGTAATGTATTCATAAAGGCAAGACAGTTTCTTAGAGCCAAGACAGTTTTAAGTTTGAAGGGATGGAGAGGAAGAAAAAGAAAGCAATGGTTGGAGTTTTGTGGCACTGGTAACTTTTAATCTCCTCTGTACTAACAAATGGATAGTAGAGAACTTTTTTTTTTTTAATTTATTTTAAAGTATATTCATTGTAAATGTGCTTTTCTCCCCAAACTTTAGAAGTAGTACCTTTCCTTCTTCCTTCACCTCACTGTTGCGTGCAGGACTGAGAAGGCGTCATTGGTTTTGGCTTCTTTCAGAATTAAACATTTGTGGGTAGAGGATATTGCGTGAAATAAAAATAAGATATAAAGCTTTCAAACTGTGATTACACAAGCCTGTTTCCAAATACAAAGATGTACCTTTGTGTTGTTCTGGCATGTAAGAAACTCGTCCTAGTGGTGTGGGGGCTGAAAGTCATCATTTATGTCTGTGCTTTTTCCCGTGGTCTTGGTTAGAAAAACTGTTATGGCCAAAGACATCCAACTTCCACTGACTTAATGTAAGATTCATCAGTGCTTGAAAGCAATAAAAACCTGACTCTTTAGTTTTCAGTTTGATGCACCTGCAGAATTATTCTCATCTTTGAGCTTGCTGAGCTTCTGTGTAAGAACATGAAATATGCTGATGCTGGTGAAAATGCATTGATTTCGGCATGGCTAACTCTTGGAAGTAACGTATTTATTTTTCACATATTCCGAGTAATAGGTAGGGAAAACAGTGTATTTTGGCTGTAGTAGATCTCTTTTGTTAAAGGGCTAATCATATGCCAGAAATCTGACAGCAGAGCTAAAAGGCTTCATTTTCCAATACGTGTGCAATGGGTATCTCACACAGAAATGTGTTTCATGTGCAGACAAGCAGCTGCACTAAAGCAATTAGTGTGTGTACATTGGATGCTTTTGCAAAATGCTGTTTGCATGTTGGTATAACAGTGTGGTCCTAAGCTCTGCTTCTCTCTTATTTCCCTTTATTTTAGTAGCTTAGGGGAAAAAAAAAAATATTCTTCCACGATAAAATATTTATAAACTGTCAAACAGAAGTTAGAATGCCAGACCTAAGGCGAATTCCACTTGTTTACAGGGCAACTGTAAACATGCTTTTCACAGTCTTTGTTTACGAGTTTGGAGAGTCAGTCCCCACAGATTTGCTGAATGGAGAATACTCTTGTGTCTGCTCTGACTGGCTGAGCAACAAACTCTTCGTTAAACTCCACAGAGACTCCTGGGATGGCTCTGTGCAGATTTATTTATACATGTAAGTGAAATGCTACCCAGCAGACTGGGCAAGGCTTCCCGACTCTTCACCATCCCACTTTTATAAAGGTGCTGGCTGCAGCTCAGAGCATCTCTCCTTCCTTGCTGTGGATAAGGGTGTCTCCCTGTCAGGGAGAAAGCTCTGTGCTGTTTTTTAAGCAAGAGGGAAGGTGTCCTGAGTGTCTGGATATTATTCTGTGGGCTGCTGTGGATTTGCTGAGTGGCTGAAGGATGGAGAAGACACAACCCCGTCAGCTCTGAACTCGCTGAGGTACGTTAGGTGTCCAGCAGTATGCTGGAAACAGCGACCATAGTGCTGGGCCTGTTGGAGTTATTTCAGCCTCAGGTGTGTGAAAATCCTAATGGTCTGTTCACTCAGCTGTCAGTGCTGCTCATGGAGATCTGCGTGGGCTGATGAACTGGTGGTGGTAGCACAGAGCCCACTCCATGCCAATGTCTTTAGAGGTGAAATGGGACTTGCCTTTCCAGTTTAAAGCTCTTGCATGTATCTGTAGTCAGAATACTTAAAGAAATGAAGCCTAAACCAAGAGAAAAATCCTCCTGTTTTATCTTGACACCTGTTGACCTACTACTCTCGTAAAATGCCACGAAGTATTTTAAGACGTCATTGAAACATTGGTGTAGGGCATCTGGTTGAGAAGTTATTCAAGAAGGCAAGACTGGAGTAACGTCTTAATTTCCCTGTTAATATGTTAAAATATATTATTCACTAACTATATCACAAGGTTGAAAAAAACTTTTCAGTCATGCTGCAACTTTGATTTCTATAAATCGTGGGATACTTAATGTTCATGGATCACTGACCAAATCCAGGGGTGAATTCAATGTGATTTTTGTAGCTGGTTTGTGAAGGTTTGAGATTTCAATTGTGTTGTTTTAGCCCGTGCAGAAAAATCCAGGATGGCATAAACCATGTCTTTTTTTGGGCAGGAAGGGATCATTAATGGTAGCATTCACAATATTAAATTACTTCCATGTAGGCATCCTTAATGAAAGTGAAGTGTCTTCTTCCTTTATCACATTTATGTTGAAATTCAATTCTTAGTGATGAGAGAGAGTGTAATGGAGAGCGATGAGAGGCAAAAATCATCTCTGATCTGATGAAGAATAAAGTTTTCCTTGCTTCCAATTCCAAGTCCTATCCTTGGTTTAAAAGCGGGGGGAAAGCGCAACCCGCAGTTAAAGACACGCAGAAAACGGGGGCCGCAATGAAATGTCACATTTGGATGGTTTTACTGAGCCTGACTTTTTGTTTTGCTGTGCCCAAGGTACATGACTGATGGAGGTCTGGGCCTCTACACCAGGAGGCTGAACCGGCTTCCCGATGGAATGGCTGCGGTGCGGGAGACGCTGCAGCGGAACACGTCCCTGGGGCTCGGGGATGCTGACAGGTAAGGCCTCAGCCGTGGTGCAATTCCCACTGTGTCCACCGCACCGTGGACCTCTTGAGAGAGATTAAATGGCTTTGGGGATTCAGAGGCTGAGCCTGGGGATGTATGTTTCTCCATTTTTTTTTTTTTGTGTTATGTGTTCGCAGAGGTGCCGGGATAAATGCTGATTTTATGTCTTCTGATTGCCTTGCTGAAATCTCCTCTGGGTTTTTGCGGACAGGATGTAGCACAAGGAAACGTAAAGCTTCTATTTTAGTAGTGTTTGAAGTACAAAAGACCTAATCCTGTCCTGATTTCCACTGATTCTTCCAAGTCCAGTGATTCAGTGTGAACAGCTAAGGCCAAAGATCAAGAATTAGGGGACTGAAAATCCGTAATTTATGGGAGCGCAATTAGAAAAGAACCCAGGGAGATGGATATGTTCTGTTGGAGCTCAGATAACTGGGTTAAATGCTGTTACTTTTAATGTCATCAGCATATAGCTGCTTCTTTCCCTTCCAAACCCTGATGAGTGTTACTGTTGATGCAGTAAGTGACCCATATCCTTTTTCTTCCATGAGGGGCCTCTGAGTATAAAATATGAATTTTGAGGTACGTGTTAGAACCAATACCTGAATTTAAAGTTTTTTTGTTATCAATAAGTCATTCCTGGGGCATAATGCACTTGACTGAGCTTGATATGACACTTCCTTCATAGTGATGCCTTTATTCCTAAGGAAATGCAAGTGGTGGAGAATTTGGCCTTGTTTTCTAAGCTGGCTCTACCAAATCTGCTTCGGCATCCTCGTGATATTAGTAGAGAGCAGGATGGTAAATCTAAACAAAAGAACTAAAACCTCGCAGAGAATCCCAGCTCGGTTTGAATTACAAGTCAGCATATGCTTGCCAGTAGTAAAATATGCCTGGGTTTTTTCAGGAGCTCGTATCTCTCTCTGAAATTTGCGGCTTGAAACCCAACCAGCCCTCCCTGCTGGTGCTGTGGGTGAAGGCATTGCCACCTTGTGATGCAATAATCTAAAGTATCATCCTCTTCCCCTGCTATGGCTTCTGACCATTGCCACAGTAACACAGGCATCGGTTTAAAACACAGCATTGGTCTGAGATAAAGTATATTATTGTTCAACCAACTGTCAGACTTGTGGAGAGCCAGTGATAACATTCCTCCTCCTTGGTTCCTTCCCCCTTCCAAAGTTTTCTGTGCTTTGCAACACTTTTCCTTCGCTGAGCTCCTTCCCCGAAGACACAACACATCAGGTACCAATTAGGTACATTTGACAAGAGAGATTATTTGTGTGTTTAAATGTACTCCACCTAGACTGGGACTGTGACCCACTGAAATGCAATCCTCAGTTTGTCAGTTGTTTCAGCTTGGAAAATCATCCTTTCAGTTCATGTGGAGGGGTCGGACTTTGCACACAATCCCTTCTCTGTGTGGCTGGTGATTTATCTGCGACACAGGATCACAGAATAATTACCCTTGGTGATTTTGCTCTGTGCTGCTTTGATTTAGTCTTTTCTGTTTAGAATATAAAGCTACTCACCTTATGCAGGAGGTGAGAGGTTTCTGACAATAGGACAGTGATTTAAAAAGAGCTCCTCTTTGCTTGCTGGGTGACCATGCTGTGCAGTTTAAACAAAAGAAAAAAAAATTAATTTTAGTTTGAGCAGCAGTTTTTCAAGGTGAAAATGGGCATAAGAAAAAAAGAGTTGAATAAAAAAGGCAGTAACTGTTTTCTTCATTCTGTGAATGGGAGCAGTGAGCAGGAGTGCTGAGTTGCTTTACTGGAACATGTAGAAAACATATTAAGATTATATTTAACTTGTTCAAAGCAGATGTTAATTGAATGCATGGGAGAACAAGTGTGAAAGACTGTGAACCTGTGAGTATGAGGTTAATCATTAAAAAGTTATCAGAGGAATTCTTGCAATATGCTTGCTTGTTTAGTTTCTTGTGTTTTTAATTGTAGAAGTTTAGTTGTGAGGCTTTTGCTCATTGGCTCTGGTAACATAAAGCACAGACCTTAGAAAGGTACATTTTCCCCTGCAGCAGGGAAATCCAAACAAGGCACTTGAATTTAATGCTTGATTGCAAGGTTAATGGAACTGTTGCGCAGCACAGCTGAGCTTATTTTCTGACTTGAAGACAATTGGTATTTGCCTAGAACAAAGGCATTTTAAATAAAAAAGGCATTTAAAAATCTTTTTATTTACTTTTTGGTTATTTTTTTTAAGAGGTTGGAAATTAATCTCCTATTGTTCTGTCACTCCTGTATATATGGACTTGGTTACCCTCTGGTTATTTAAGTTGATTTCACATTGGCAGACGCAGCTGCTTGATCTGAGACTAAATTCTGCCTTTGCCTCCTTAACTTGCATTTATGTGTAGAATGGAGAGAAGACATTTGAAACTTGGATTTGAATAAATCTTTCTGTAATCTTTTACTTGTGTAACCTGTTATTTAGAGAAGGTAATTCAGACCCGTGTCGATTTATCATATCTTTGTGACTAGGACAGGAGGCTGTTTAATGAATGTGAGCTTGTCAAGAGTAACTTCAACGCTGTCATTAGGGAAATGTCTATATGACCTTTTAAAAAATCCTACAGGGATGAAGTGCTTTAATGACTACTTCTGGGCGTGATTATCTTGTGTTGTTTCCTTATTACAATTTTATTTGAGGTTGCATGAATTACATAACTTTGCATAAAGGCATAAAAAGGCCTTCCCAGCTTCTGACTGTAAGGACCTGTCTCATCAAATAGTGGATTATGTTGTCTTGATACTCTCAGCAGCTGCATCTCTAAGTAGAACATGGCCCAGGTGCTCAGTGTGCTCTTTGAGTGTGTCTGTGCCATCTGTGATGGCTAAAATACCAACCTTGTCGCACTCTTAGTTGAAAAAAAAGTCCGTGTTCAGTTGAACTCGTAGAAGGATTTGTGACTGAAGCTGCTTCCTGGCAGTCAGTAGCATTTTAGAGGTATTTCCTGCCTTTGGAAAGCTCTTTGTCTAATCTCAGAGGAGACTGGGGAATCAAGACAGGGGATGGACAGGAAAGAAGAATTGGAAGGGAAGCAGAAGCCGAGCAGAAAGCCAGGGGACATTCCATGCACAGCACACAGACATCAACATTAGTAAGAATGTCATCGAGTGCAGATTTTTAGTAATTTCTACAAATGGTAAAAATTATGGCTTTCAAAAATAGCTGAAGAGTAGTATTTTGCTGTTATTTTTGCATTTTATAAAAACAGATTAAAGTTATTTATATGCCTTTTGGCTCAGGTGGTAGACAATGCTTCACATTTCTTTGTGAAGCAAACCCCTTTGGCTGGAGTACATTTAAATTCATTAACTACAGTTTAATTTCCTGAATCCTGCTACAGTGATGAGATGACTGAAAAGATGGGTTAGTGCTTGGTGATGGGAGGGAGATTGCTGGATTGCCTTCATAACCATGGGAACTTGGATCACACTTCAGAAGGGCTGGAAAGCAAGTTGAAGCAAATCCTCAGGTTGGGGGCAATATTGGCCTGTTCTGAAAAGTGGGGAGAGAAGATGTCACTGCTTTTGGGAGGAGGCAGATTCCACTGAAAGCAGAATTACAGCCATGGTGTTGATGGGTGTTGCTTAAGAAGCCGCATCAAATTTCCCTTTTTTTTTTTTTTTTTTTTTTTTTGATGCTGCTTTATTGTAGACAATGGAAAATTTTACAAGGAAAAGAAAATGGAAATTTTTTGTTAAGATGTTCTTTATGTAGTTTTATAGTAAGATAAGAACAGCTTTAAGACTGATTGTGTGGTTTAGGTTTTTCTTCTCAACTGAGACAGTGAAGCTAAAGTTAAATGAAGGTGTCTGTAATTCCTGGCTTTGCACGAGGAGTTAAATCCTCCAGTCACAAAAAATATCCATTAGCAACACTGCCCCATCACTACCCATCTCATCAGTGCTGTAGTTTTACTACTCTAGCATGATGCATAAGGAAAGGGGGAAAACCAGAGAAAATTGTTCTGGAACAGATGCATATAGACAAAAGACTGGGTAGTCTTTGTCTTAAAATCTTAAAGCATGACTGGCTTACATCTTAAACTTGAGATGGACCCAGCTCTTGTAATAATACCTAGAAATAGATATTCCTGCCTCGTAAAGGCAATGGAATTCCCATCATCTCCTTCCCCCGCAGCATCTCCTTCTCCTGCAGGGCTCTCTGAGGAGTGTTGATGTAAGTGTTTGTGGAGTTTCACTGTAAATGAACTTGCAGGGAGATTCCTCTGGTATTTTATGTGAAGGAGTTTCCGGAGGGAGGGTGTCCTTTCTGTCAGGAGAAGGAGTAACTGTATCCATGGAAATCGTCTGCAGGCCCTCAGGAGATCTCAGCTGAGGAAGTTGCTGCTGCACTGTTACCACTCTACCTGGAAGATTTCATGCCATCAGTTCACAGTTCCTTCACTTCCAGAAAGCCCTGGCAGTTGTACTGGCATTCAGTTTTTATGATTAGGATAATTTATAAAGCCAACTTTTCCCTTTTCTTTTCCTTGCTGGTACAGTGTTACACCCCTGCTTAAGGATCCTGTATACTAAATAAGCATAATTTTGTAGAAAATAATTTAAAAGTCTCTGAATTGTTCTAAGATAATATAGATCAAAAAGTATTTTTTAGCATTCATTGCTCTCTGTGTCTGTGCTGTGAGTCACTGCAGTTTGTATATTTATGCCCATCTAGAGATGCTTAACAGGAAAGTCACAGGACTGGTGAAATTATTCATGCCTAACAGATCGTCTGCTCTGATTGACCATCTGGATTTTATCACTGAATTAGAAAAAAAGTACTGGTGCTCCTAAATATGCAGGTTGGACCCGGGTACCTGTAGATACCCATCTCTCTGTCTTTGAAAGATCCCACATTTTATCTTGCAAACTGACTCTCAGAAACAGGGGAAATTCACATTGCAAAGATTCTTTGAAGTTTATGGCCTTGGGATCTGCTGATTAGAATCACAATACCATATACTTTTATTTTCCAAGGACTCTTTCCACAAGCTGTAATCCAAAGTGGTTTTAGGTTACATAAAGTAATTGCCAAGTTAAGCAACAAATACAGTAGTTGAAAGCAGAGGTGTAGTAGCTATACCTGAGGGCTGAAATTAGCATTACCAGGAGGAAAGAAAGGCCACTCCACTTCCAAACAAGAAAAGGTTAGTCAAGGGATGCAATGTCTTTTGACAGATCTGTTCCAGTGGCCTAAAGATGACAAACTTCTCAGCATCTAAACTTCAGGCCTGAAACAGAAGTGTTAATTTTCTTTATTTAAATCTACTTGAGGAGCAGTTGCTCTAAATCCAACTCTTAGACAAAGCAGAGGAAGATTTAGCAAGGAAAGGTGTGATGTGACATTTCTGTGCTGCAGAAAAGAGAGAGATGGATGATTTATCACCTGAGTAACACAGAGGGGTTAACTGGGGAGAGGGAGCAGATTATTGCAGGCTCTGAGGGCCGTCTCTTTATTGAATCTGGGGTTTAATATTCACTACTGCTATTATTTTCATACTCTGGTTTGTTCTTTGATGCTATGAAGGTGCTTTATAGAGCTCCCTTGAAGATGAGAAGGAAGAGGTCAGAGATGACCCCCTTGAGTAATTGGGTTCTGCCCAAATTTGTGCCTTTGTGTGGATTTGTTCAGTGGACACAGTAATTTTATTTTTTTTTCCACAGACATATTTTTGGGGATACATATGGTACACTGGATGAAGTATTCTGGGATATACTTCTGTAGGATTTGGTGATAGTGTCAGTTCTGTTTAGAGAGGTGTGATGGAATGGAGACAGGCTTGCAAGTTTTGTTTGTTTCCCAGGCTGGATCTAATTTTACCCATTGCATGATGGTAGCACAGAGCTTGCTTCCAACAGTCAACTTAGTGAGGTTAGGAGCTGTTTGAAGGCTGGAGAGAGTTTTGAGGAGAGGATGAATTAAGAAAGTAGATAATTTTGTCAGCAGAAATTGTGTTAGTGTAAAATTTTCAATCCAGGCTTCAAATTACCACATCATACAGCAATAGCAGGTATATATGATTGATATGGGGTAGTTGAAGCAGTTTTGTGCCTATTAGTTAACTGGTTTTTTGTAGAAATGCAATTTGTTTTCCTGTGGGTGAATTCCTTTTCCATGCATTCATGGCCACAAAAATGAAGCAGATTTTACTGCAGTTAGGACCTATCCAAGTCCTAAATCCTATCCAAGTGCATCCAAGAAGCCAAGAATTATCCTGTTCTTCTCTTGTTCAGGTATTCTCTAATACCCGGTTTAGAGGCTGACAAGGCAGTTGAGAGCATTTCTTCATCTTTTTCAAGAACTTTCTTTGTTTGAGGAGGGGCAATTCTACCACTCAGTACTAAAAACCAACCTGCAGCTGCAAGCTGTTCCCTCTGAAATCAGTAGATTAGGCAATCTCTACGTGCTTGACTATCACTATAATTCTAAACCTCTTCAGAACTGCCTTTTTGCTTAGATGTAAACACTGGAGAGGTAGGCTGGATCTAAGCTTCAGGAGCTGTCTTTCCTGTTGAAACTTTCCCCCTGGTGTCACGGCCCTTGCTTTTGTCGCTGTGATTTGGATTCTGCATTCCTCTGTATGTTAGGGGGTATTTACATCTCCCCTCTAGCGTCTAATTAAAATGTTTAAGTCAGGAGCACTACAAAGCTAAGGGAAGGTGGGAGGTGCCCTGAAGGGAACAATTCATCACGGCTGAGCCAGGAGTTTCTTTTTGCCCTTGGATTCCACAGATTGTCACTTCCTCTGGAAGGCTGCGCTGTGTGGACAACTGAAGGGACCTTACCTTTTCCAGAATTCTGGATACTGATTCTGTGGGAAAAGGACAAACTTCCTAGTGTAAGCAGATGAATAATTTGCTTTTGGGGATGGCAAAATCGTGACCCTACGCCACTAGAACTAGATTTTCCTGAAGAGATGCTTCCTTTCATACTCCCCCACTTGGGGTGTATAAGTATAAAGCTGATCCCGCTGCTGATTTGGAGGCTCTTCTGAAACTCTCTATTTCTGCTTCCATTGCCAGAGATTAGCACTGTCTTTTCTGTTGTATGAAGTGGCTTTTAAAGCACTTTAGGCATGTGGGAAATTAAGCTTGTATTCCAAGGGTAAACAAGATTGTAGATACAAAGACCTGTTCTGAACTGTATCGGGGGCCTTTGTGCTTTGCATGACAAACCGAAGAATGTGAAATGCTTGCTGACATAGTGCAGACTTTGTTGTTTGGTTTTCCATGTCGAATGGCAAGAGAGTCAACACGGTCTCCCAACTGACCTACACCAGTAACCTCCGAGTTTGGGATTTGGAGATTGAATAGATAAAACTAATAGCAGACAGCCCCCGTCAGGCTCCAAAAGGAGAATCACAGTTTTGGGCTTCGTGGGAGCTCATTGTGGCTGCGAAAGCGAATTTCTTTTTGCTTTTACAAGTGATTTTTTTCAAGTGTTATGTTTATTACTAAATGTCTCATTACTGGAAAATCTGAAGATTATTCCTCTGATCTTTGTTAGTTCATCGTAATTCGTTGCCCATAATTGTACCTTTCAATTAGCTGTTTTTTTTTTTCCTTCTGCTTTACAACTATGTATTATAATAATAATACAAGATACGTAATAATTCTGCTCTGCAGCTTGTGATTATAATATTCTGTTAGTGTTTTCTTCCATGTCAATGCAAATATTAATGTGAACAGCCAGAATATAAGGTTTCTGTTTAGGCAGGTGAATGTTTCCTATAATAGCATTGTTTGGAAAAATTACATCAAAATTATGAGTCCAAATGTAAGATGCATGTGTTTCCCTGCATGTTCTATGTTTTGCTGGAGTATTTTTCTTTTTTTTTTTTTTTTTTTNTTTTTTTTTAACTCTGTTGATTAAGTTTATTGAATATTCAGTCATTTATTCTCCGTTTTGTCCCCTCCAGTGAAGAGCTTTCAAAAACTGCGGACAGGCGGAGGGGTCTCCATCAGGGAGACCCCTCCAAGGAATTCAGGATATCTAGATGCTTTGATCCGTTGCCTATACAAGGGAATGAGACTCCTGAATTGGACATGTGACTGAAATGTCTAAAGTTGGATGGGACTCTGGTATATCCAATAAATATCTACACCTGCAGCATAGTATTTAAAATGCTGTGTATCTCACATTCGTCTCCTTCAGCTGTTCTCAGTGGTAGCCCCTGTGTTTTTAGAAGGTAATGAAGTAAGGGGGATGCTTTTGGGCTGACAGATGTTAAAGGAAATGAAAGCATCCCTGACCTGGCACTCGTGGAGGCAGAAGGTGTCTTGAGATAAAATGAAGGTTCATTCCCTGTTTCCATAGCTCTTCCTGAAGAGATGCACTGTATTCCCCTTCTGTCACAGACCTTACCTATCAACTGTAACTGAGTTTTCATAGAGAAGGGAATGTCTCATTCCCCATGTGTGTCTCCAGACAGCAGTGCAGAAGATGGAGTGTATGGACCATGCAGAACAAATGTCTCTCCCCAGCGGAAGGACATTCCATCTCTGCAGAGCAGTTCTGTTGCATTTTACCAGCTGGGGAGTGGAGTGGCAGAGACAAAAAGGGCATAAGTATAATTTTACTGCCCCAGGATTCTTAGAGCTCCTACTTATGTCACCCATTCCTTGGTGTCATGATAACTTCCTTGGTGTCCAACAAGGTATTCCATACTGGGGGTCCATATCCCTCTTATCTTTAAGCCCTATTCTGCTCTTCTCCATTCCTCAGCTTCCTCATGGCATGAGGATTTTTCAGCAGTAAGATAAGGTGACTTTGTGACCTTTTTATGGCAGTTAATAAGATTCACAGTGGGGCTGAGACTCCACAGAACGAGTGGTCACTTTGCTCCTGATCTTCCTGCATTGAGCCCCAACATCCTGAGGCTTAAATATCCTGCTGCAACACAGCTCCCTGGGGCTTAAAAACAGTCTGCTATTATATAAACAGGCATTAGGGCTTTCAAATAATGTTCTTATGTTGCCTAAGTATATACAGTTAAATATACATTTGGTTTCGATAAATAACTGCACACTCCACAGTGGAAATACTTGGAGCTCCATTGGGCTGCTACAGCAGAATCATGGGAACGTGTGTAATTTGTTTTTATTAGTCCAAGGTTTTTTTAATATTCTCACTAAAAGTAAAACGTCCAAGTTTATTAAAACTTACTGCTGCAATTTGAGACTAATTAATTTGACGGGAGTGGCGTTGGAAGGTGTGAAACTTGTGTGCAGGGTTAGCACAGGGAGCCTCAGGAACTACCCCAGTGCTGGAGGCTGTGTTTATGTGTGTCCAGGTATGGATGGTCAATCAGTAGCCAGAGGATAAACGCTAAACATTGGAAGTCTGATTAGTGCCTGAGCAAAGTCCAGGGGCTGAGGTCAGCTCTTTTTAAATATATGGGATTTTTTTTTTTTTTTTTTTTTGTCGTTTTTTAACTTACAAAGGCTCGGCTCAGCAGCTACTGTGGAGTTACCATGTGCTCTCCTCAGCCCCAAGTAATATCTTTATCTTTGCAATGTAATTTTAACTTTAAAGTTTATCTTCTCTGATTATGTTGTTAGTTTAAGTTAATTTTCATATATATCAACTAATTAGTTCGTTTTGGTTTGGGGGAAATGAACAAACCACCTTGAGTGTTCAAAAAGGTTTATTTCCCTCTTTCATGTTCATTGTCAAGACTGATTTATTCTTGTTATGAAACTTGCAGCTAGAAAGACTCTTCCTGACATGACTTAATGCCTTAAACATTTCTTTGAAACTATTGATGCTATCTGATATGTGCATGCATAGCTTTATGTTTCATTTGCATTTTTATGCAAAGATTTAATTTTTGTTTTCAGAGATGACTGAAGCATAATGTTGCATTTGCTAAACTGGAACTGTTTTGAATGCAGAAGGGATGAATGGAGTATTATCAGGAAATGGCTAGAGGTGTATTTATAGACACCTGTATATCTCTGTGGAAAAAGGTGAGAGGGAAAAGGAGAAGGTAGAATCACCAATGTGAGCCTGTGGGAAAGAAATATGAGTATCTTGTGCCAAATCAAGTTCACAGAGGTTGTATTCACCCAGAAAAGCCTTATATTCCACTTAGTCTATGCTTTGGGGTTGTGTGTATTCTCCACCTATTCCTAGACAGAGGATTTATCAGTTTCTGCTTTGAGAGCATTTCTGAACCAAAGGACTCATCAGGTGGTGACAAGAAATCTCCATTTATGCATTTCTAATGCCCTAAACGTGCATGCAAAGGAAAGACAGAAATTTTCTGAAATCAGAAGGCTGTGATTTCAAACTGAAGCCAGGCAGTGAGTTCTGTGCTCTAATTTATGCTGAAATTCTCTGTTGGCTTTTAACTATAACCACTAAGTTAATTGTTCCTTGTTAATATAGATTAAAAGCCACAATGCTATATGGCAGCACAAAGTTGCTCATTTTTTCTTTTTGGTCAAAGTATGCTGGGGGTAGATTCAGAGGTGTCTTCCATGCTGTGGCTTAGAGTTTGGGTCCCTTTCTGCAGTAGTTTCTGAACCAATTCTCAATTTGGGTGACATTCTCATCTGTCACACCATGTTTTTTATGGGCTGACTTTACATGAGCTGTAATGAGCTAAACATGTGACTGATAAAATAATCACTCTTTTCTGTGAGTCATACCATATGTTCCCCTCTCTCCACCAGCACAATTCCAGTCATTCTTTTCTGTGAGTCATATCCCAGTTATTTTACCTTTCCTATATCATCCCCTCTGTGCTACCAGATAGCTTTCCCTTGCAGCCGTTCATCCCTCTCCAAACAATGCACTGTGCTGTCAGTGGTGGGCTTTCATCCCATCTACCAGCGTCCTCAACAAATTACTGAAACCCACCTTTTTCAGCAAAAAGTGTTTGAATCTCAAAGTCACTCCCCGCTTTGGATACATTCTCCTCTTATTTATTGACATCAGACACTGATTTCGCTTTTAGGTTTTAACCCCACTGGAATGAGGGAGCTTGCAGGATATGGTGATGGGATGGAGTTTGTTATGGCAATGTATATGTTATCAAACCATTTAGGAGTAAGGGATTATTTCAGAAAGAAAAAAATGAGAGCCAAAGGTAACATGACTTGGCTAAGCAAGTCTGGGTGAGATCATAGGAGGAGAACAAAACTCTCTTTGGGCATTTTCAGAACTAATAGTGAACTGTAGCTATAACTTCAGCAGAATGGATTTGAGGCAGACAAGGAAAACAGAGTGATTAGAAGGAAAACCTCTTACTATCTTATAAACCAGTCTCTGGGAAGTCTGTTCTTTGTGTCTTTAAAAATCTATCTGAACAAAAGCACATTAGTGGAAATCACCAAGGAGGGGTTTTCCAGATGAATCTTTGTTTATTTCATTATTAATCCTGAAGGCGAGGACTTTCCTCGTAGTTTGTTAGGTGGGCCTGTTACAATGCAAAATATGTTTGCATTAATCTAAGTAGTAGTCTGGTTTTTTTAATTTTTGAGGGTGCAGGATACATCTACTGACTTTTGTCCTTTCATCCTGTCGACACATCCCTTCACTGAAGTCTCTAAACAAATTTATCCACTGACCACTCCTTAATTCCAGAGGAATTCACTGAAATAGAGCTGTCTTTATCAGTCCTAGTTCAAGTCTCTGATAGCAAAGTGAGACACCATTTCACAGCTCAGCCTTAACTAGTTGGCCACGTTCTGCCAGTTTTGAAATCGGAGAGAGGAGCGAGAGGCTGGTTTAAAAATTGCTTTCGTTTCATTATTGCACGTGGACAAACCAGAAAATAAGGGTTTGATTTTTGTTCTTGTTTTTCCCCTTACAGAACAGTGATGCAGTGATTAAGGTTCTAATGCACAAGGTTTAGCCGAGGTCTCTGCTGTGCCTGACTGGAGCAGGGATGTCTGTTTTGGCCTCCTCTGCTTGGGTTATTTCTTTAACAATATTTCTCTCTTGTCTCCCCTGCCAAATTATTTGCTGGAAACGATATCAGCAGAAGATACTGAAAGGTATTGATTGGACTCTTGACTATTGTGGAGCTATTGGGACAGGAAGTGGGATGGAAAAAATTAAGGTTGAAGTCCTTGAACTCGCACATTTCCCCCCAGCTGATTTAACTATGAAAATAACAAGGGGTCCAAGGGAGTCATCTTGGTGTTGTGAAGTTACATTTTTTTTATAACATAACAGGATATTTAATAAAAAATTTCCAAACATCTCTGAAGCATTGCTGTAGCAGTAGCAGAACTGGCAGCTGGAGAGTTTTAGCGAAAGCTAAAATGGTGAGGGGTGGGGGGAGAAAGTGCCTTAAAGCCTCTTTTTAGCAAAATAAATTTCTGACTGGATTCCAGTTACTGCCTCTAAGCTGCTTTTGTGTCACCCCTGTGGTGTAAAGTTGTTGTGTTTTGGTTAGAAGGCAGGCCTGGAAAGTCCTCAGGATCTCAGAGAAAGAATGGGTCACAGGGAACAATTTGGGCATTAACAGATTGGGATTAACAGAAAACTGAGGGTGTGCATATCCATCTGCTGCCCCCCCCCCCCCCACCCAACATAGGAAGGTTGTGAACCTGCTGGAGTGAGCGAGGAGGCCACAAAGATGCTCAGAAGAAGCTCTCCATGAAGATGGGCTGAGAGAGGTGGGGTTGTTCAGCCTGGGGAAGAGAAAGCTCCGAGGAGACCTTAGAGCCCCTTCCAGTGCCTGAAGGGGCTACAAGAGAGCTGGAGAGGGACTTTGGACAAGGTTTTGGAGTGACAGGACAAGAGAGACCGGCTTCAAAGTGGAAGAGGATAGGTTTAGCTTAGATATTAGGTAGAAATTCTTCCCGGTGAGGGTGGCGAGGCCCTGGCACAGGTTGCCCAGAGAAACTGTGGCTGCCCCATCCCTGGAAGTGTCCAAGGCCAGTTTGGGTGGTGCTTAGGGCAACCTGATCTAGTGGAAGGTGTCCCTGACCATGGTAGGGTGGCTGGGACGAGATGATCTTCAGGGTCGCTTCCAGTCCAAACTGTTGTATGATTCTGTGCTGGGACAGGCAGGCCAAGGTTCCCTGAGGAACAGCTATCATCCTTGGAGAGCAGTGACCCACCACTTCCAGCAGGTCCCAGCCTTCAGCTCCAGACTTCCTATCTAAATTTGTTTTCCCTTCTGTTTTCTTTTTTTCCAGTTAATCTTCACATACAGTCTCAGCTGCCCTTCAT
>NW_020956898.1:0-6230 GCF_003031625.1 Empidonax traillii
TTGGTTAGGAAAAAAGGTTTACATTCTCTTTAGAAATAAATCACAGGCAAATTGTACTGGAAGCAATTTAGCTTTCCTACTAGTTAAACTGCGAGATTACTTTTAAGTGCTATGTTGGTAAGCACACTTTGCCTAGCAACAAGTGCCAGATGTCATTCCATTTCCTGTGCACACAATAGAGGTCCATAAATTGCTTCAGGTTTTAAGCATTCAGGAATTATAGCTGTTGCTCAGAGTGTCTTTAGTCTCAAAATATCTTGCACACAGATACTGTATATAATATCTTTACATAGGTGATCACGTCTATAGATAAACGTGTGGGGGGTTGTTGGTTTATTTTTTTCTCCAAATGTTTGTTGTTTTCCAAAGAAAAGTTACGTTACTTAGGTACTTCTTACAAGGGCAGGTAGAAATAGGGCAATGGGAAATGGCTTTAAACTAAAAGAGAGAAGGTTTAGATTAAATATTAGGAAAAAATTCTTTACTGTGAGGGTGGTCAGGCACTGCCCAGAGAAGCTCTGGATGCTTCATCCCTGGAACTGTCCATGGTCAAGCTGGATAGGGCTTTGAGCAACCTGGTCTAGTGAAGGTGTCCCTGTCCACGGCAGAGGGCTTGGAAATAGGCAATCTTTAAGGTCCCTCCCAACCCAGGCCATTCTATGATTCTGTGATATCAGCAAAAATACTTTTATAAACACATATTTAGAATGAGAAGCAAATATACTAATTACTTAGATTGCAAGGAGACTGTAACAAACATAAAATTATTTTAAAAGCTAGAATGTAAAGTAGGAAATTAGTAAGACATTAATATGGCAGGGAGCTAACCAAGTACAAATGTTTATTGGCAGACTAAAAGTTAAAAGGTAACTTTAGGTGGAAAATAATGCCTGCTAAGAAAAACAAAACCAACTTGAGTGTGGAAAGCACCAGCCAAAAGAGTATTCATTAATAAAGACAGGCACTTTAATAAAAACATAGAAACAGAATGTGAAAATATTTGAGGATGAGTATTGTGCATGAAAGTAGATATTTTGAAAGAATAGAGATATGGAAAATACCTGTAATCAAATTAAACAATAGTTAGAGAATATCCCCTAGGTGAACCATGTGGTCTGGATATTAACCTATGTTTAAGGTGGGTGGGTATTTAGTTATTCAGTGATAGGAATGCAAGATGACAGTGGAAAGAATACCATGATATTTGTGTAAAATGAAAAGGAAGTTGGAACAGATGGTGGAGAATAAGGTTGGGACAAGACTTGGAAAAGAAAAAGTTCAAAACAGAAGAGGGCTGTAGGACTGTGCTCCTCCCTGTTACTAAGTTAGTAAAAAATATTATAATTTTGCCTTCCATATACACTTTTATCAGGAATATCATGTGAAAGCAAAGGTAGTAAAACATATGTCCAAAAAGACTTTAAATTCATCTTTCTGTCCCAGATAATGTTGTGGCATGTCTCTTGCATTTAAGAGATGATACCTCCAATGAAACCTATAGTAGAGCAAGAGCACAATTTTGAACAGAGTATTTCCAGGTCTGTTAGGATGGAATTTCCTGTCATGAGACAAATAACGCTATTATTCTGAAGTTAAAAAAATTTCAAAACTACAAATAAGCCACATTCCCCATCCCCAGCTCCCCACCAAAAATTTAGCATTAGCTTAAGTGTTTAGTAATCTTCAGGTAATATCTGTTTCATGACAATGTTTTATAACAGAAATAAAAATAATAGCTTGCGATATTGCTAAAGTTAGTAATGTAAATAAAGATAAGTTCCAGCAGGGAAAGCACACAATTTCCCACTTAGAACAGATGTGTATCTGTTGCTAAATTTTTTCATGAATGTCTAAAAGAAAGAAGAGTATATAGAAACTTTAAAGGCAGAGCTAAATATTATACATTTTTTTTCTGGCACTAAACAATTCAGAAAGGTTAGCTGCAAATTTTTACAATGCTTTTTTAGACAAATCATTTCCACACACTGAGATGTACACCCACACACAAATATAAAAATATAGGTACCTATATACCTATAAAAGTAAATATACTTTAATTGGCACAAAAAATGTATTTACCATTTGGGGAGGGTTAAGAGGAATAGAAAATTGCAAGAGGAACAGAAAATAACTAAAATGGAAGATAAAGAGGTATTTACTGTGGTACGTGATACCATAAAATGTCAAAATATTTTTTTTTAAAGGTCACTAAAAATATATCAGGAAAATAAGCCTCAACCACACATCAATAATTGGTAAAGTAGAAAAATGTAGTATGTCTATTTCAAATTTCTTTGCAATAGGAAGTGGGAATTTTTTCAGTACAAAACATCAAAAGATTTCAAGGAAAGCAAGTAGAACAAATTAAGTTTTGGGGTTTTTTATTGCACACTCTCCTTTTCAATCTTTCATTTTTGCAATACTTTTTTTCAAACTATCTTTTCTTCTGAAGGAAATCAAGAGATCAAATGCTAATAGCAACAGGCACATATTATTTTTATTTGTTAATTGAATATAGGAAGCATCCTCTCTTCCTTTTTCACACATATTGCTCTTAAGAAATCACATACATTTTTAACTAGTGTAAGGAATTAAAGATTTGCCAGTCTCAAACACTGCCAAGGCCTCAGAAGGAATTTGCCACAGGATAAGCCAGCACCCCCATACTCATTTCTTGGGCCTTCCGCCAGAAGACTGCCCGTGCTTCTCAGTGTTGCATCAGACAGTGTAAACTCCCAGGGAAGGCACCTGGGAGTTTCCACCTGAACTTGAACATATATTAACCCATTGAACTTTTCACTTCATGGGCTTCCCCCTACAGGATAAATAGAAACTTTGCTCACAGTATCCTGGAATGCCCAAATAAGGAAAAATATAATCCTAGAAAAGTCATAGAGAATTAGATAAGCATGTAAATCACACAAACAGGACGCAAACTAAGTTCTGTGTACCCGAAGAAGATAAAGAACAAACGTCACAGTTCTTGGTGGTGAAACACTATGACACTGTGCCTGCTCAAGAACTGAGGTCAAGGCAACAAAGACCGGGAAGGACCAAAACAGGACTTCCAATAAGGGTATTACTATATAAAGGAAACTAATGAATATGTATTAAGGGAGAATATATAATGATATGTAAACAGTAAGTGTCATAAAAAGTCTTGTGTATCTGCTACTTGGCATTTTGGATTACAGGAGCTCTCCACAGAACATTCAGAATGCTGAATCAAGAATGTTGTTTTTAAAACCTACAAATTGTTGTTAAGAAGTTTCTGCTCCTTTTTGATATCATCCCAATTTTGATGGATTAAGACTACGACCATAACTTCACTAATGGACATTTAAAATGAAACAATAAAGTCTAAGTGCTGGATCCATACGTGCAGATATCTCTCCACTGTCTACTCTTCCACTACTTCTCTTTCTTTCTTTCTTTCTTTCTTTCTTTCTTTCTTTCTTTCTTTCTTTCTTTCTTTCTTTCTGTCTTTCTGTCTTTCTGTCTTTCTGTCTTTCTTTCTGTCTTTCTTTCTTTCTGTCTTTCTTTCTTTCTGTCTTTCTTTCTGTCTTTCTTTCTGTCTTTCTTTCTGTCTTTCTTTCTTTCTGTCTTTCTTTCTGTCTTTCTTTCTGTCTTTCTTTCTGTCTTTCCTTCTTCCTTTCTTTCTTTCTCTTTTTCTTTCTTTCTTCTTTTCTTTTTTATTTCCTTCTTCCTTTCTTTCTTTCCTTCTTCCTTTCTTTCTTTCTTTCTTCCTTTCTTTCTTTCCTTCTTCCTTTCTTTCTTTCCTTCTCTGTTTCTCTTTCTCTCTTCCTCCCTTTCATTCTTTCTTTCTTAATTCCTTCTATTCTCTCTTTCTCTCTCTTTCTCTCTTTCTCTCTCCAAAAAAAAATTGGAGCGAGAAAGAGAACACTATGTAGCAATTTCTGCCAATTTACTTTTGCAGGATTTGGACCAAGCCTTTGTCAGCTGCTAAACTCACAGAATTATTGAATCACTTAGTTTGAAAAAACCCTTAAGGTTATTGAGTCAAACCATTAGGTCAAGTCTGCCAAGTCCACCAGTTAACCTCTGTTACCCTCTGCCCTCTGTTACCCTCCTCTGGACATGCTCCAGCACCTCAAGATCTTTCTTGTGGTGAGGGGCCCAGAACTGAACACTGCTTGAGGTGCAGCCACACCTGTGCTGAGTAAAGGGGAATGATCATTTCCTTGGTCCTTCTGGCCACACTATTTCTGCTACAAGCCAGGATAGCACTGGCCTTCTTGGCCACTTGAGCACACTGCTGGGTCCTGGTCAGCAGCTGTCAACCAGCACCTGTAGGTCCTCTTCTGCCAGGCAGCTTTCCAGTCACTTTCCCCAGGCCTGCAGTGCTGCATGGGGCTGTTTTAACCCACATGCAGGACCCAGCACTTTGACTTTTTGAACCTCAGACCACTGGCCTCAGCCACTGATCCAGCCTGTCCAGATCCCTCTACAGAGCCTTCCTATACTCCAGCAGATCAACAATCCTGCCAACCTAGTGTTGTCTGTGAACTGACAGAGGGTTCACTTGATGCTTTTGTCCAGATCATCGACAAACATATTAAACAGGATGGGCCTCAACACTGAGCCCTGGAAAGCACCACTGGTGACTGGCACCACTTGGAAGAACCTCCATTCACCACCACTCTCTGGGCCTGGCCATACAGACAGTTTTTTCTGCAGTGGACAGTGCAACCGATTTCTACACATGAATGCTGTGAGAAACAGTAGCAAAGACTTTACTAAAGTCCAGACAGACAACATCCACAGCCTTTTCCTCATCCACTCAGAAGTATATTCTCAGTATATTCTCATATATATATTCTCATATATACTCAGAAGTGCTATAGAAGTAAATTAGGCTGGCCAAGCAGGACCTGCCTTTCATAAACTGATGCCAGCTTGCCTGATCACCTGCTTGTCCTGCTCATGCTCAAGATGATCTGTTCCAAAGCTTTTCCCAGCCCTGAGGTCAGACTGATAGGCCTGTAGTTCCCTGAATCCCTTTTTCTGCAGATGGGCACCACCTTTGCTCACTTTAGTCAACAGGGACCTCCCTGATTAGCCAGTACTGTTGGTAAATGATGGAAAGTGCCTTGGCAAGAAACTCCTGTATTTTGTCTCTGTGGAAATGCTTTTCCTCTGTTAGTAGTCTTGAAAAATACCTCTTATTTCAAAATAAAGTAAATGAGGTAAATGAGAAAAACCTAATTTCTGAATCAAGTTATAATACCAGTTTCTTCATGCTTTAAGCTGCTTCAGTATGCATCTCCCCCTCCCATACTGCACAGGCAGAATCTCTTCCTTTCACTATTTCTGGCAAAAATATATCAATGAGAAGATTCTTCTAAACATATAAACCCACTTTGTAGGAAGGGAACACCAGCACTTGAATAAAGCTGAAATGCTAGATGTCTGCATGATCTTGAGCTGACCTGAAAGCAGGAGACCTCCCACATGCTATTAAGCTACAAAGCCAAGGTGAAGTCATACTTCCAAAACCGTGGCTTTCATTTGCAGTAAAAACTTTCAAAATAAAAAATAGTCTTGTTCAAATCAGATTTCATCCTCAAGAACCTGTGTCACCCACGTCCTAGCACATTCTGTCCTGGTACTCTAGCTCAGCCTCTCTGAAGCAGACATAAAGAAAAAAGCACCAGGGAAAAAAAAAAATCATGCTATTTTCAGTAGCAGTTTCCACCCTAATTTCACCAGTGGAGGATAGAAACATCTCACACAATACCAGCTTCCCACTTCATGAATTTACTTATCTGACAATCCCAAACTGCCATGACTGTCAATTAATGCACAGTAACTTTGCAGGTTCCTGTATGAAAGAGAGGGAAAGACATTCTGCAGAGCCTCTTCCTCTGCAGAAGCCAAGAAATTTTTGGTTCAAATGAAAACATGAAGGGCCACTGTGATCTTACATCAGTAAGAAAAGCTATAGGGGCTGTACATACTAATTTGACCCATGATCTGTATTTGTTACTTTCTATAAATAATTTGGCTTTTAAGGTAGGTATTTATTGTATGGATCGCTCATGGATTCTTTTACAGGAAGCTACAGCTATAAGTAATTTTCTGGCCTTGCAAACTCTGTAGCCACACATTTGAATCTAAGGCTTGCAATGACCTTTCAGTGTTTTTTCTCATCTTTTTACAATAAACTTGCAATTTTAGAGAATGTTTAATTTTCCAAGTATTGAATAAGC
>NW_020956898.1:6520-24442 GCF_003031625.1 Empidonax traillii
GATCGCTCATGGATTCTTTTACAGGAAGCTACAGCTATAAGTAATTTTCTGGCCTTGCAAACTCTGTAGCCACACATTTGAATCTAAGGCTTGCAATGACCTTTCAGTGTTTTTTCTCATCTTTTTACAATAAACTTGCAATTTTAGAGAATGTTTAATTTTCCAAGTATTGAATAAGCAAAATAATTCCACTGTAACATGCCATGGAAACCAGGTAAGTATATTCTGCATGTGTTTTAGAGATAACAATTGCTCCAATAAAGTGAGTTTCAATTTATGTGCAGTTGGTTTTCATTTGACTTTGTTAAATGGTTTCATCATCTTTTAGTCTTTGTTTTTCTCTACTAAACCTTTCATGTAAAGATTAATTACAGTATTATTATTTTTAGATAACTTAGAATATAATTTATTTTATTTATTTATTAGAGCCATCGGAATGCTCCTGTTGCTATCGTGATATCCTTTGGCTTTGTAGAAAACATCCAAGCAGCTTTGATGACAAACTCACCGCTAGCCCCTGCTCACACTCTCATTAACTCATCTGGATTAGGGTTTCCATAAATTCTCAATATTTTCTATATGAGAGGTAGAAAGCCAAATATTTCACAGTTTTTAAAAGTTATGATCAGTTTTAAGTGAATGTGTTTAGATTCAACAAAGATAGTCTTATCAGATATAAGTTATTCTGTAAACAAATGTATACCAGTGGAGCCCAATGAATACTGCCAGTGAACCCTGAGTAGCTACCTGCTGGAAATAGCAAAATGGATGTGTGTGTAATAACAAGCTCATTTAGATGGACATTGGAGAGCAATTTGTTACAGAGGTGCCTCTTTCTGAATGTATAAACAACACAACTGAATTTCATTACTGCATTTGTTTTATTACTAGTAAACGTGCTGCTAAAGTAGGAGTTTGAGAAGAATGGCTTCAAACACTATCGCCCAACTATGAGAGATTTGAGGGCTAATAGAGCCCATAACATTTGGCTAATTCATCAAGTCAACCATCTATTATGAGGCTAGGTGTTACACGAAGGTTACCAAAAGGGAAACGAGAAATTTCCTGAAGCAAAATACACATTCTAACCAACAGGATCTAGAAAATGGATGTAGAAATTTTGTTTACGTAGTTAACAGACTCTGACAATTACCATAACTAGTAGTACAACAAAACAGAAAAACAAAGTCTCTCTTACACTTCTAGGTCTAAATAGCTAACACTAGAATTTTCTAAAGCTGAATATGTCAGCATTAATAAAGATAGGGGTAGAGAAGGGCAAGAGACGATGTACAGTTCCATAGCTTATGTAGTTCCCTTCTGGTTGTCTTTGTCCAGAGGGATACAAGTACTCCACTAGTTGGTTTTTTAAACAGTAATCATGACAGAGTTTAGAAGGCACTAAGATCAAAGTGCTCTGAGAAGAAAGGTAGTATCATTCCCCCCTTTTTCTGGAAGCAGAACTCCAGACTGAATATCACAGAGCAAGTCACCGGCAAATGCTCAGACCCAAAAGCTGGTCAAGCCCCAGTTGTCTGTCCCCTAAGCATTTGCTACTGACTAGGTCTCTAACTCTCTCTAAAAGCAGCACTCATTTGTGAGTTTCTTAAGTGCCATACAATTTCAGAACCTCTGCTGCTGACTGGAATGAATAACAAGGAGATTAAACTGGAAACCTAGGCCTTGGCATGTCCCATCAGTGAGAATGTTTGCTTACATACGATTACTAGCCTTTAAGCATCAGAGTTGTCCAGGTGTTATCATTTTAACACGATCCTGGTCAGATTAAAACAAGAAAAGGTTAATAAGGGAAAAATTTGTAATGCTGGATATACAAAAATGCACTAATCCAAATATACTACTTAAAAAACAATATAATTCCAACATTCAAAAAAACTTTTCTTGTTTGCTTTACTCTTTAAATTTGTCTCAGGTAAGGCTTTCTATATAAGTAGGCATTGCCATTTTTCCTATAAAAGTTAAAATAAATCTTCCAGGTTTCTATAGAACTGCATCTTATCATTTCTTGCTGACACTGAACCGAAACATATAGATTTCTTCTCTACAGTCTTCAAGCTATAATAATCTACCATGACATACCTCCATCTTAGCAGTCTAATATCAACGGATATTTCTCTAATAGTCTAAAAATTAGCATTTAAAATGTTAATTGCTTCCTGACTAATGATGAAAATTGAGTTAAATGTGCAAGAATTATTTATAAAGTGCAATGGCACACTAATTTTCTCTTCATCTTATAAAAATACAGCAACCACTGAGGAATTTCAGAGCAATTAGTAAGGTAGACTATACAAGCCTGTGCAAGTCAAGCTTTTGTAGTTTGTACTCCATGCTTTTTTGGTCCCTAAGGGTAAAGGGTGTCAAATTTCTTCACCTAAAATCTATTTTTGCACTTGACTCATCTAAAGCGCAAAAATTTCTCAGACAGAACACTCTACACCTACCAGTTAAATTCCACTGCCACAGTAGCCAGTGTGCTAGTGTAGTGTGTTTCTGTGGCTGGGTTTTGGTAGTGGCGGGGGGGGCTAGAAGGGTGGCTTCTGTTAGAAGCTGCCAGAAGCTTCCCCTGTCCCATGGATCCAATGATAACCAGCTCCAGGATGGACTTCCTGTCGCTGGCCAAGGCCGAGTCAGTTAGAAGCAATAGTAACACCTCTGTGATATTTAAGAACAGAGGAGTGTTGGGCAGCAGAAAATTCCATCCAGGGAAAGAGTGGAGAGAGAACATGGGAACAACAATGCAGACACCAAGGTCAGTGCAGAAGGAGGGGCAGGAGGTGCTCCAGGTGCTGGAGCTGAGGCTCTGCAGCCCGTGGTGCAGACCATGGTGGACCATTGGGGTGCAGAGACAAATCTGCAGCCCATGGAGGAGCCCATACTGGAGCAGGTGGATGCAGGAAGGAGGCTGTGACCCCATGGGAGGCCCAAGATGGAGCAGGGTCCTGCCAGAGACTGTGGAGAGGGAAGCCCACGCTGGTTTTTCCCGGGTAGGACTCATGGCCCTGTGGGGACCCACGTTGGTATAGCTCATGAAGGACTGCACCCCATGGAGGAGTGACCCACGGGACAGAAGAAACAAAGAACTGCTGCTCGAAGGGGGGATTCACATTGGAGAGGTCCATCAAGGAGGCACCCCGTGGGACCAAGGGAAGGACTCCTCTCCTGAACAGCAGCAGAAACAACAACTGACTGCAACCCCCATTCCCATCCCCCTGCTCCACCGGGGCGAGGAGGGAGAGCATGGAAGGAAGGAGGCGTGGGGGGAAGGTGTTTTTAAGACTGTTTTATTTCTCACTCTTCGGCTCTTATTCTGTTAGTAACAAGTACTATCCCCACTCTGAGTCTGTTTTGCCTGTGAAGGTAATCAGTAAGTGACCTCTCCCAGCTCTTATCTTTACTTATGAATCCTTAGCTGTTTTTTTCCCTCTCTCTCTCTCTCCTCTGCCCAGTTGCAGAGGGAACGGCTTTAGTGGGTACCTGGTATTTGGCCAGGGTCAACCCTCTACAGCCAGTTCTGCATTAAATGCAGCAGTGGAGTCATGACAAGTACAGTTATTCACAGCTGGACAAAAATCTGCAAGCACATAGTTTCTCCTTAAAACAGAGATTAAACTTAAACATCTGACCAGAAGAAAAAACAATTAGATAAATTAACTTTCAATGTTTTTTTTCAAATGTCCAAACTGGGTAATTTACTTCCGTAAGGACTCAGTGAGGAAAAACATAATAGTTACAGTGGAATCAAGTTTAATGTACAGACCTTACCACAAAGAGCTGGACAATTTAGCAATACAGACTTTTTTTTATCGTTGGTTTGTCTAGCATTTTGAATTTTCTTAGGTTCACATATTGTAAGAAGATGAATGAAGTCCATAAATTTTAGTATGATACCAATTAGGCAAGACAGTTTCTGCAACTTAAAATATACACATATGTATATATTATTACTGCATGACACAGAAAAAAAAAAGTATGTATAAATTTTCTGTTCAACAAAGAGAGAAACTGGGTTTATGAGGAGTCCCTTAAACTGGCTTCTTTGGATTCCCAAAATATTTCTACTGCAAGCTACATAGCTGTGGTTCTGGCTCCCTATTCATTTCCTTGAAAGCCACAAAACTTGATCCTTTTCTCCAATTTTTAGTCTGAGACTCTATCCAAGAAATACCTCCAGAATTGCCCTAACAGGAATGAATCCTGAGTGCTCATACTTTGATATCTTTCAAAATCCAGAGATTAATTCTTTCCAATTCATCTATTTAGAAAGCTGCAGAGGAGAGCAATTGTCTGATTGTTTGGTTTCCCTGGATTTATTTGGTGACCTGTTGAAGGAAAGAGATGTGTCCAAAAACCTAACAATTGCTTCCCAACAGTAACAAAGGCAACCTAAACTTGATAACCTTCTCTCACATGTCTGCACTAGCCTACATTTTGGGGGATGGAGGAGGTAAAAAAAATCCCA
Organism: Empidonax traillii; assembly: GCF_003031625.1. Classification (NCBI taxonomy): domain Eukaryota; kingdom Metazoa; phylum Chordata; class Aves; order Passeriformes; family Tyrannidae; genus Empidonax; species Empidonax traillii. Next base: position 11,004 of record NW_020956898.1, read on the forward strand.
CTCATAGTTATGGACAACCCCCCAGCTAGAGCACAAGAGGTCTCCACTGCAATTCTAGTAGTTTGTAAGATAAAATCACAGCTGACCCATCATAGGGGGTAGAAAAACCCACAACTTATTTCAAAAGAAGAAATTTAAATCAAAGTCAATACCTTTAAAGACCAATATTAGGGCTAGAGAACAAGAAAATTACGGAAAGTAAGTAAACAAGATAGTGATACATAATTAGGAGATAAAAGTAGAATGCTTCAGTGACATTTTACTGAGAGTTTTAAAAATCCAGCTTCATTTCTAGTGTCCTATTCCCCTTTTATACCTCTGCTGGCCCGAAGTTATCACTTTGGCAAGAAACTAGAGCTTTGTACCATAACCTACTTTTAGCCTATGCAGATATAGTGTAGACTGAATTAATTCATCATCAGTATTCATTTATACCAAAGTGCCTATGTCTAGAAGTAGAACATTCAGGTTATTTTAAAAAAAGAAAGAAACTACTCAGAAAAAAAAAAAAAAAGGAAAAAGGAAATATAACATAAATGTTCTTGTATACTGTTTTAAAAGTAAATTAAAGCTGTATTTGCTTATTTGTCCATCACTTTTTTCAGCAGTTATGCTAACGGCAGAGCTATTTTCATAGCACCACAGGGAACATATTGTCACACTGGTGATGTAGTTTTGAATAATTGCTCCAGTGTATTAGGAATAGAAGCATTCAAAAGAGGCTACACAACATTACTTTCATCTTTCCTAAATATGAATATATCAGACCCTGCTCCAACACTGCTTTTCTATCCACTGGTAGTTCATTAAATATGGTAGTATAGCATGTATTTTTGTACAAATGAAATCGGGGGACTGTTAAGTTATAGAATAACAGAATCTTAGCATCATTATGGCTGGGAAATGCATCTAAGATCACTGAGTCCAAATATGATCCTATTCATACAAATTATTAATCTGGATTAACTTTAAAGCCTGATCAACTTCAAACATTCAAATATTTTAAAAAACTGGAACAAGTCTGTAAGTCTTCACAAAATCATTTCCAGCTTTTCTGTTTTTTCACTGTGTAGCATTCACATAAATCTTCAGTTACCACAGTTTAGAAATTGTCTCCTACTCAACAGTTTTCTGCATAAGCAAACCAAGATTTGAGGATTTCAGATGAAGCATGCAGGCAGACTGTGCAACACACAGCCCTCATATACACAGGAACTCTGTATGCACTGTATTGCAAAATTAGAGAGAAATAGGTGGTGGAATTATGAAGACTGACAATCAGTGGATGTAACCAGATGAAGGATCTGGCTGTAATAAAACAGGCCAAAGAATTACATGCTGAAGAAACTGCCTAAAACCCTTATGATCCCATTCATACCAAGCCTTGCCACCTGGTCTTGGCATTTGAGAGAGAATTTGCATCAGAAAAGATTAACATTGCCTCTGGGGCTAATCAAATTTATTCTAGAAAACTAATGTGAAGCAAATAACATTCCCTAAGAGCATTTATAGGAATGAGAGAAAAGAGATCCAAATTTTAATATCAAACAAGATTATGTTACTCATCTATTGTAAAGAAAAAGAACTCACTATAGAAATCATAATAATAAAAAAAAAAATACAGAAAGCACTACCTAAAATGCCGTAATCATCTTTGACTATAAACAGACCTAATCTGTAAGAACAAATGTGAGTATATGACATCCAACTCCCCATGCTTTTCCAAGAACAGGCCCCATATTTTTCCAAGAACAGCCATGTAACAGAACTGTGTAGGTGTACAGAACAAAATTATTTAGAGCATTCTGTGAATAGGTATATGATCTCTTGAAAGGGCAGTTGGTTGGAAAATATTAGCAAATTTTAACTATCTGTGATGTTGAAAATGAGTAAACATATCCATTATTCTTTGTCAGTGTGCACAGAGTAGATGATGTTATTTGCAGAGTTTGGTATATTTTATATTATCATGATGTTTGTTCTTGATCAGCCTTATTCAAATAATTACTATTAGAACTTCCCCACATCCAGTTATTTAGTTTTCCTGAAAAGCTGTTTTACTTTTTCAACATACAGGATGCATTGGGAAATGCTGTCAGATATCCTGGGGCTTTCTCATGGATTTTGCTTGCTGCAACTGCAAAAATTTACTTATAGTACACTGAGATATATTTTGTGAAAATACTGCCAGAACAGAATGCTCTCCAGGACAGTATGTATCATGACTGTTAGTGTTTGGACAGCACACATCATCATCCTGATTGAGATTTTCAGCTATTTTATATAAAAACACAAAGAAGTTATTTTATTTTTAAGTGAATAATTTATTTTATAAATAATTTATTTAATTTATACTACCTCCAAACTTTTCTTTCCAGTCACCTGCACTCCTCCAGTGATACTCCAAGCAGAGCTTTCAGTATAAACATTTGTTAACAAACTTAACACATTTGAAATATTGTCTTTATCATAAAAAGAAAATCAGAAAAAAAATGGCATTAAGGAATTTGACTTAATCTGCCAAGAAAAACCAAATCATAAGGCAAATGAGGAGACAGCTTGGAGGCTGGCAACACATTTGTCTGCAGAATCTGCCAAATAACCAGATGTTTCTGCGACACAAGATCGCCTAGAGCTCAGCGTAGGAATCCTACCAGAAACAACTACAGTACAAAATTTATGACCAACACTTAATCTAGGGAAAAACGTTCATTTCAGACCATGCTTTCAGTTGTTGTCAAGAAAGTTCAGAATAAGCACAGGAGAACGTTAGCAAACAACTAATTGATAAATGCATCTCTAATTTGCTGTAACTATTGTCACACTGTAACAAGTAACTGAAACAGAAATCCATTTCTGCAATATTTTAAAAGAGATATTTGAGATCACTCATAAAAATAAGCCAAGTTCACTGGTGTTTCTGTAGAGCAACAGGGTGTTTGAAGGAAATCTGGATCCCAACATTTGCATATGAAAAGTAGAAAAGCAGTTAAGAGACTGATGACAGAGTATGACTTTACAGCCTTTACCAGACCACAGCATTCAGTGATAGCAATAGCAGTTGTTTCTTTGACAAAATTGCAAGTCACGCTCCTACAGTCATTCCAGTGCAGCAAAATTAGAAGTACTGCCCTTAATTTTCATTCTTCCTTTTCTCTGCCGTGAAATAGCAGAGGCATTAAAAAATAAAAACTTCTAGTGGTCATTGATGTGACCCTTTCACAGCTCTCTGCAACAATACATACTGAATCTTTTGTTGACAAAATATAACTAATATAACTAAGCCTAGAGCCTAGTTTGATTTCCTATGGCTCTAATTACCAAACATCAGTTGTGAGACTTTTCTTTCTTTGACGTTTGAAGTAGTTACTGTTTTCCATGAGAAAAGGAACAAATTTTATAATGGTAGCAAGTATAACCTAAGTGACTTCAAGCAAATATAAAGTAAAATTTGTATTTCCAATGACCATAAAAAAATTGAAAACCTAACCTTTAGTGTAAACTCTTGTCAGAGACTGAAATAGTTAATGGTTTAAACATTGTAAGATCACCAAAAGACTTTTGCAAACAGAAAAGAAACAGCTGCTCACCCAACAAAGTCCACCCCTCCCTGAATATGCCTTCAGATCAAGTGAGTGGATACCATTGTCCAACTATCCCAGGTGCAAAAGGGGATGCATACCTGAAGCTCCAAACTGGGTTTCCAGAAAAGGGAAGAGGCAAATCCTGTTGAGGTAGGATAATCTTTCTTATCATGCCAGTCTCCTCCCTTACATGACAACTGTTGTAAAAGCCCTCCAGGGAACCTGGAAGACATTTCACATCTAGCCTGGACTATGCATCTCTAATGTTGAATCATGATGGATCATGAGTGATGCTGACACAATAAGCAGCTGCAATGTCTTAGGAGGTGTCAGAGACATGTCTGTGACACCATCTGTTGTAAAAACTCCCCAATCTGAGGGAGGTAAAAGGTGTTCCCACCTGAACTTGAAGTGTATAATAACTTATTAAATCTTTGAGTTTGGTGGTCTTCCCCCAACCCCAGAGGATCAAGGCCATCACTTCAATCAACAGATATCAAGGCTGCAACTACCAAGTTTCATCACCAAACCTAGCAGGCAGTGACTATATATATCTTTCCACTTTTATCTTTCTTTATCTGCCATTCTTTGCACATTTCCTTAAGTGTTATTTTTATGCTTTAATATTGCTGCATTACTCTAGATGATAGCAATAAAAGAAATCCTACATATATATGTTTACAAACGTATTTATCAGTGACATTTCACTCTAATCCACCCCAAGGGGTTTATTAAGAAGAACATGGGTTACCTTCCCCTTCTGGGGCAGGTGGTAACAACTCTGGAGACCTATGGGAATAAAATATGTCCTGGCACTGAAAGGAAAAGAGGTGTGGGTTTTCATGATTCACAGATTAGGACTTTACCCTTTAAAGAGTGCAGTACTTTAGCATGTATGATATACAAATTAAACTTAAGTTTAAAAGCTATTTAAAACTTACTGAAGTTTATTCTACTTACTAGGATCCTACCAGTTACAGAAATATTCCCCAACATTGAAGGTTGTGATTCAAATCAAAACAAAGAAAAGAATCACTGAAAGGTATTTCCCCATATTCTGGAGAACTAAACCAGAATATTACTACACCTAATACTATTTCAAAATGTAAACTCTTTTACTGGAGTGTATTTATTTTCAAATGCAGTTTTAAGCATTTTACTTACTTCATTTCTAAAGAGGTTCAGAGAAATAACTGGATCTGTCTTTAAAATTAATGTAGATCTTTGGTGGTCCAGATCTTACTGGTGGAGAAGGAATGGCTTTTACTTTTAAACGAAGTCTTGCCACTCACCCCCAGAGCCACAGTCACACTTCATATGCTCTGGGTCTCCCCTATGTGTATTACATGGAAAAGCCCAACAGTCTCTCCATGTCTCAGGTCTGTAACTCTGACCATTAAAAAACAACCCTTGACAGCAGATTAGGACACCAGACTGTGGCGTTCATTCCCCACCACAGTGATCTCTTGTTGCTCTCTCCTGGTGCTTCTGTGTGGCTCAGAATCAGCCAGTTTGGGCTCAGTTTGTCACTGAAGATATCTCCCAGCCTCTCATCTGCTACCAGGGCACTGATCCTCTTCTGTAAATACCAGAGGTCACAAGCTTCTGGGCTTCGTCATTATTTTTCCAGCCTGAAAAATGCACTCTGCCTGCCTCTCCTTCAGCACAGCTGTGCACTCTGGTCCCTGTAGCTGCATGCTGTTGGAGAAGAACTGGCAATTTTTTTTTTTTTTTTTTTTTTTTTGTAATTTCTGAGGCTCTGTAGCTGCTGACCTTCTCCTTTATCTCCTTTACTTGGCGACATAGACCCTCTGCCTGCAGCTGAGGGCACCATCTCCCCATTCTGTGCCTTACCCAGAGGCTCTGGGCACCTGCTGAGTCCACAGACCTGGAAAGCTGCATCGCCTCTGGGAAGCACTGTCTGAACTGAGGCTTCTGATGTTTCAGAAATAGCTGCTCCCGTTGGTGCTGAGAACAACCAGGGTGGTGCATCACCACCAATGTTCAGTATATGATTTTATTGCAGTTTGCTGATAGCTCATTATCATGAAAAAGGTGTGCTTACCACTCTCTGTAAGCTTCCTGCAAAAACGATCCTATTACCATCATTCACCTGTGGGTTGATAGTGAGTCGATAAATTCATTATTTGCATTTTAAACACTGAGTTTGTCCTGTATATTCATTAATAGAATGCTTGTGAGCACTTGAAGAAAGCCACGATTCTTCTCTTGTTCTTTCTAATGGTATCCCTAGTTCCTTTCACAGTCTCACAGCCATCATCCTGCCATGACAGCATCTACCACTTCAGTGTCTTATTAGCTTATGTGAAGAGTTTATTTGCATATCCATTTTCACATAAGTTCTAACTAAAAATAACATTGATCTACTGAAAGGCTAGTGGTGCAAAGTTTATCCCTGGTAAACATAAAAATATACACAATATCCAAAACCAGAAGGTTTTTTGTGAAAACCGTCTTTCCTATTTGACTTGTAACTTCCCCAAGTTTGGATCTACTGATGTAATCAACTTATTAAACTATAAGAGATTCTAAATTGTTCATTTAAAGACAGCATTCTTTCATTCAGTAACTTAAAAAGGTTTTTTGCATTTCAGCACTTACACAAAGATGATCTCAGGTAACAATATTCCAACAACGCCCATTGTCAGAAATTTTGGGCAAATCCAAAAGGTCTGCAGAATTTTTAATAGTGCAATCTCCTCCAGAGGGCCCTTCATCCCCACCATCCTCCAGGACACATCCTTTCTTTTGCCTGTGTCAGGCAGAGGGCTATTGCAAATAAAGGAAAAAAATTTTAAAAAAAAAGAAAAAAAAAAAAAAAAAGAAAAGGAAAGATTAACAACTCAGAACTCTGGACAGGCCACTAGGTAAAAATCATTCCTCATCCAACTCTACTGGAAATGCTACTTCTCACAACAGGAAAAAAGATCCAGTTAAGTAGAAGCTGAATTTCTCTGCTTATCTGCAGGTGCTTGACTATAATAATCATCCCTGCAATCCCATGGATCAGACTTTATTCAGGTCTGAAGACCAAGAGCCTGTAACCATCTGGCTAAATCATTATTCACCTGTATTATTTAAACAGTTACTCATTTGCAGCAGCAGCTTTAAGCTCTCCTTCTGTGGCTTCTCTCCTTGCATTAGCATCATGGGTCTTCTGTTTGAACTCCCTCAAAAGGCAGTCTAAAGTTATTTTCCAGCTGGAACAATACACAGGCAATTCTACAAAAAGCCTCCCACAGCCACCACCTTGTTGCCTCTTGCCTTTTCTTGCCTCACAAAAGTTCAGAAGGGTCAATTTCCTCTCGGTGACTGGAAGCAAAAGCTTTTGCCCTGTACTGCCCAGTGCGGTACCTCTCAATCCTCATTTTAAAAATGCTGACAAAAGGCCTGAGCACTGCCATGGAAACACTTTACCCAATGCTCTTGTAAATCTATTTGCCAAGGGAGGCACGGGTCTGCAAAACACTAAGAAACTCACCTCGTAAATAACCACCTAGTTTCCTCAAACAGAATGCTTTTGCCACTGTTTTAAAGCCAATGGCACAAGCTTTTCTCTTTTTTTAGGAACTGCTAGTGCTGCTTGGACCCAGGAATTTGTACAAGTAAGATTTAATTTCCCTCTCCCCTCAGAATTTCCTTTCTCAATCAGAAAGTCCAAACTGGCCCTGAAGCAAGGCTGGAACATCACCTGTTGGTGAAAAGGCCATCAGCTGGGACCTTTACCATACATCTGCTTCTGTTACTGCAGAGGAAAAACCTCTAAAACGTGGGAGAAAAACATGAGCTAAAACATGGGAGAAATTGAGATGATGATTATGATGATACGGTGAACATCCCTAGCAGTCTCAAAAAATGCCCTCTCTGTGACTGGCCCACTAGCCATCCTTCCTTTGGCTAGGTAGTGTTTTCTACTGCTCCTCTTTCCACCACTCCCATTAACTCCATTTACAACTTAATGATTTCTTTCTGTAGTATATCACTCATATTCTCCCTCCTGGCCTGTGCTCTGAAATAAGCTTCCTGGAAAAAGATACCACTGAATTTTACTCCGTATTCTGATGGTTTTTTCTCACATTTAATTGATTGAATAACATTTGCCATTTATTAACCCATCAATTTATCTGAATAATTCTATAATCTGTCAGACTGCTTATTTTTTCTCTGTTTGCTACTTAACCTAATCAAACAGTATCTCAAAAATTTGGAAGTTTATCCTTTAGCCTTGTTAAACTATCTAAAGTGTATAACAAAACCACAAAAACATGAATAATACTCTTGTTCATAAATAAGGATTATTTTTTCTCAATTCAGACTTTAAATTTAACTCCAATTTCTGTTCATTTTTATTCAGTGTTATATTCACTTCCAATTTTCATATTCAGTAGTTCATAGTAAGGTACCTTTCTAGATACACAGAGACAGTCCATTGTGAACGTGCCAATGTCAAGCAGCATTTTCCCCTCCGCTCATACAGACAAATAACTTAAAGAATCCAAAGGCAACGCATTAATAGGATGCAATCATCTCTTCTTTTAATAACTATTGTTAAAAACTATTTTTTTCACATATTTTTTTATGAGTTAATCAAAGTAACATCCACACATTGGCCACTTTCCCTGACAGACTTGCAAGATTCAGTCTTTATTGCATGTATGTCTCTGAAAAGAGAAGTCTCAGTATAAAAAGCTGAATATCCCTACTCCCTACCCTGAGTCCATATTACAAATTTATTGATGAAAAGAAAATTCTGGTCCTTTTTCCACTTCTTTTATTATTCCTGAGCTTTCCTGGCCCTTTGGAGTTATATCACCTAACAATCAAACACCAGATCCATTAGCAGAACATGGATCACATGGGCATTCCTTCTGTCAGTTAGACTAATCACTGTTCCAGTATTATTTGCCCTGATCATCCTACTATTGACTCACAAAACTTAGGCATCCCCTGAGAGCAAATAAAGCATAAAGAACCTTGGCTATCTCAAGGCTAATGCTGTAAAGCTCCTTTCTCCTAATAAAAGGAGTACATTTAATAGACTTATAGATTTACAGGGCAGGTTTTAAAGCCTGAACTGCAGAGGCCAGATGTACTTGACCATGTACTTGACCATGCACACAAGGACCTATCCTTGACTGGAGTCATTTCACCTGAGACAGAATAACCTCTCAAGCTGGAGCATGTAAGGCACACCCACACTAATAGCTTGAACTCATGGTTCTGGATTAGCAAAATTCTGTTCACTATGCCTCCAAATATGCCTCTGCTATAGACAAAGAAAAGCAAAAAAACCCTCATAATTTCCACAAGTGGTTTACTTCAATTGCTATGTTGTGTGATATGGTCCTTTGAGCCTGACTGCAAGTAGAAGGATGCCGCCTATAACATAGAGGTGAGGAAACAGGAACTCTTATGACACGTATTTCAGACACAATACAGAAAAGGCAAGGACAGCAACTGCAAATAATAAATCTATCTACAGGTAAACAAAGCAGTGTAGGTACAATCTGGAATTGTGAACTTTTGTCCCAGATAGCTCCATATTCATTTTCAGATGCTGCCTTGAATGCCAGCTCAGTCCTGGGGTCTGTGACTAAAGCCAATTCAAACCAGAAAAGTGGTGCTCTGAACAAGAAAAAAACCTCAGTTCTTTAAAGATTAGGTGATTTTTGAACTGTGTGAATCATCACAGATACTTAATTTTCAGTATGCAAATGTGGTCATCACTTCTCTGTACAGGAAAGGGTTTTTTAAAAAGGTATGAATACCCTTTAATAAAAACAAGCCAGATCTTGTTAATTTAATCAAATTTGAGTTTCTCCTGGGAATCAGTCTTTACTCCCACCATGTGCACCATTCTTGGTCCTTCTATTCAGGCTCTCTTCTACTGCACATTGTTTTTGAATTGTGAATTCCTAGAGTTCTATTTATTGCTTTCCAGATTATATATTAATAAAAATGTTTAAAAATATCTTTATCAACCATTCTACCAGTCTCTCTGTCTTGAAAATTTTAGTCAATGCCCAATGCCCTTTTAAATCAGCAGGTCACTAAGAGAAAATAAATAGAATAGTGACTGCTATTAGAAATTTGCTTAGTGATAGGAAAAAATAAGAATATTTTTAAACTCACAAAAAATTTAAATACATCAATAAAATTGAATCCATCCAAAAAGTAAGTGCCTGTTTCTGAAACTGATTAACATACACACTAATGATGGTAAAATTTTTGTCTAAATTGGAAGACTTTCAGTAGCAAAACAAATACCACACAAAAATGCAGTGTCCCAGCTAAGCAATTTCTTTGAACAACTAAACTTGTAATCTCTTTGAAGACTGAATTTAAGGTAATTTGAAGAAAATAATTTTTAAAAATTAATTTATGTAAAACCAGATTGAATATTATAAATTATATTCTTATTTGTTAATTCTCTATCTATTCAATCCCCAAACAATCCTTCTATTATTCCCCCTCAGACTTAGAATACCTTATAGGTAATGGACCTTATAGGATCACCTGGATCACTCAATTTGGAGTTTTTTAACAGTACTATTATACATCACTTTTTAGTTCTTATAAAACAATGTATTAGCTGAGCATTACCTTATAATTTGGGGTGCAAGCTTTTAACTTTAAACATTTTTATTTTAATTATAAAATATTGCTTTCCACATAAAAAAGTGATTCATTTGGCCCTTGATAATAAAGCGTTGAGCTGGTATTTTGTAATCATCACATGATATTAGTATGTCATTCTTTCCAAATACAGAACATTAATACCCATTGAACAAATTTGCTTTTTCTGCCAAAGTACTCAGCAGTGCTAAGAACTGCCACTGTGTTCTTAATAAGAGAATTTTTTAACTACCATAGTCCAAAATAACACATCTTTCAACACTTGAAAGATGTGTTATTTTCAAATTGTTTCCCAAGGTGCTGGTCACAGTGGTAGTGCTCTGTTTAATTATATATTATCTGCATTAGTGGGGCAGACACACTATTTCTAATAGATATTAAATAGAATAGCAGTAGGTAATACTTGTCTTTCCTTTGGAAAACTCTTGGTAACGAAAAGCATTGTGGGTTTTTTTTTAAAACAAGTTGCAAATTAAACTGCCTAAATTTGTAGTCTTGTATACTACTTATCTGCTTAATTTTTTGTTTCAAGTATTTTGATTTAATGTCAGTAGACAATTTAACAGATCAAAACTTGCAGATATTAAGTTTTTCAGTATTTATGTTTTATCTTTGTATCTCCTAATTAAAATCTCTAAGAAGTAATATTTTCAAATAAAGGGGAAAGAAGTGGATGAGGGAAAAAGGGAAGAGGTAACAGTGAAGAGTGTTAAAATTTCTTTCATTCCCAAGGTACTATTTGACCCGTCAACTTATTTTTCTCATATTTGCCAAACGTATTTGATGTTTTAATACTAATAAGATTATATGCTATATATATTAGGCAGACTGTTGTCGAGCTTTACTTTTACTATTCATTTCAGTATCTAATATTAGTTGAAAAGTAAGAGAATACTCTTAGCAGATAATACTCTTTTAATGCAACATTTCTAAACAGGATTACATTTAACTTTAGTCCACAGAAACAGACAAGAAGATAAATAGAAGAAAGCTTTAACCAACATAACCAACCTGGGCTTAATTCTGCATTAAAGCCATTAATCTTAATGCAATAAGGTAAAAAGATTAGAAATGCAACTTTAAAAAAAAAAAAAAAAGAAAAGAAACAAACAACCCTTACAAAGGCAAAGTATCTAAGTTGGATACATTTTTGTTGGTCTTTACTTGTGTAATCCAGTGAAAAATGGCATAATATGCAATTCCTTGCATTTCCCTAGCCATAATAATGCAAAGTATGCCACAAAAAAAAGGGCAACTTTCAAACAAGTAAGGTAACAGGTCTCGAGTAAGATGGAAAATATCTTTTGCCCAGAAAACAGTTTGAGTTATAACTGGCAAGAGTCAGAATTTTGCTTTAAGCATGCTTCATGAAAATAGATTGACAGCAGTGAGGACAATAAAATGCCCTGGAAGTGTCAGTGGTTAATAAAACAAAGCAGCATTAGAGGAAAATGCTTAAAGGCAAGTAAAGCCCAGCTTTCTCCTAGGTTTTAAATGCTCACCTTTAAAAAGTTGTTAATGTTAATTCACACTTTTCAGTCTGACACTTTTTCAAAAAGTGCTGTACACAACTTACATCTGCATATAAATTCATTACCCATCATTCAAGAGCCAGTAGTGAAATTTTTTAAAGCATACTGTTGACTTTCTCAAAGTACTGTTTCTTCTAATGTTAATATCAGTAACTTTTCTTCATTTTCCCTTTTTGTTATTAAAAGCAGTTTGGATTTCTGTCTATTAGAGGGCTGCAGAGTTTTTACTTTCCTCATCAAAGTTGGTAAAAACATACGATTGTGTTATTCAACTGATTCATATGTACAGTCATTATTTTTTAAAATCTTTTTCTGAAATAACATTACGGTAAGGATAAGAGATGGTTCTAAACCTAATTACTTGGCTTGGCAAGGGTTTTGCTATACTAGACAATAACCTTTCAGTACCCTATATTGCATCAAAAACCTGTACACAGAAATCCCTGGGAACATCCTGTCAGTTCCAGTAGTAAATTACAGCATCCATCCAATAATGTTAAAGTACTACATCCCAGAAATATTACACAAAGAATTAAAAGGTAAAGGCAGAGACACAGTGTCCGTGGAACTGAGCCCACCCTTTAATCCTAAGGTTCATCTGCTGGGTCCAAGCACGCTTGGACGGTGGCAGCGAGGTCCTCAGGACGTAGATGGATTGCCTTATGGGCTAACGAGCTCCATCTGCCCGGGGAGTGGCCCCGACCGGGAATCGAACCCGGGCCTCGGCAGAGACAGCGCCGCATCCTTAACCACTAGACCACCAGGGGCTCTGTATGCACAGAAGGTGTAACACAAGTCCTTGCTCCTTAGCAGTACGAAAAGCATGGGCTATCCCAAAACTTGCTGGCATTTAAAATGTTTACTGGGATAGTGCATTAGGCCCAAAATCTAGTTGTGCTGTGCTCTTGTCTTCTTGCGCAAAACCAAAACTCTGTCTCTCCAACTCTTGATATGGATATGGAAACACATCTGTACTTCTTCTGGCAGCAGGGACTCCATGGTTCAGATTGCTTAGGCCCAGAAATTAGTGCTGTCCTCCTAAACCCTCCCATAGGTTCTACACATTTTCTGACGTCCAGCATTCCTGTGAGTCTCCTCGTTTACCACCTGCTGTTTGGGCATCGGCAGTAAAACTGTGTGGTCCCATAAATGAGTTAAACTCATCCGTTCTCTGGAGAGCAGATACAGCTGCTCCATGCCTCAAGGTAGCTGCCTTCATGTGCTCACCACCTTCACTTCAGCACGTGTGATGCAGCCAGGCAACCAGCCATCCTTTTGGGTCCCCATTAACTACCTTGCAGGGGAAGTCTATTCACGATCTTAACATCTGGCCTACTTGAGGAAGCCAGCTGGGTTTCCCTTCCTCACAGCTAAGGCACAAGGCCACGGTGTAAAATGAACAAAAATATATAAACAAACTTTAAAAAGTTTAAATGTGGTTCTTTCATAAAGTTAACAATTGAATTCGAATTCACAATGAGACAATGTCACAAGAGGTAAGAGTATCCCACTGACAGGGACTGCCCTGACTTAGTTTCTTAGTACTGGGGAGAGACAAGTTTGTGCCACCTACTGTTGCTGCCTCCAACTCTTGGCATTCAGTCTAGGCAGGAAATCAGTTTTTAGTTGCTGCCAAACTGGAACCTCACACAGTAATAAGTCCACA
>NW_020956898.1:24690-32962 GCF_003031625.1 Empidonax traillii
TCACAAGAGGTAAGAGTATCCCACTGACAGGGACTGCCCTGACTTAGTTTCTTAGTACTGGGGAGAGACAAGTTTGTGCCACCTACTGTTGCTGCCTCCAACTCTTGGCATTCAGTCTAGGCAGGAAATCAGTTTTTAGTTGCTGCCAAACTGGAACCTCACACAGTAATAAGTCCACAGTGCCATCCAGAACTTTGTAATAAAGCAAAACTTGAGCACCTCTTCATATTTACTGAGCACTGAAATATCACGCCAGAATTAAAGGGTATTTCTGAAAATAGTTTGAATGTGAATCAGAGGTTATTTCAGCAGATCCAATGGGGTAATTACAGGGTATGAAGAACAAACAGACTGTAATAGATAAGTGAGACAGGCAATCATAGACAAACTGTTTACTTCCCCGCTGATGAATGAATAGAGCAAAGGGTCACCTAGGTGGGATTTTTTATTTAATTTTTTTTTCCTGGCAGATTTAGTCTTGAAAACAGGCTTAACAGACAAGACCAGGCTGAGTACTTGGTAGCAACATACTACATATTTTTAACACCGAACAGTTCAGCAGAAGTTTTCAACCACCATCCAAAGCAGGTTTTATTATGGAAGGATGGTATTTATGTCCCAATTATAAAAGGATGGATGAGACACAGGGAGTTTAAGTTAACCTATACCACAGTCAGATTGACACAGGGCAACAAGACCTTCCAATGCTTAATCACATGTTTAAGCAGTTTCAAAGCAGCTAGCTTTGTAAGGCTGTAATCAAGTGCTAAGAAAAAAAATCTTTGACTGAAGCTCCCAGAAATTGCACCTTGGAGTCATTAAGCCTTTAGTGACCAGTGACAACACAACTTGATGAAGGCATGATCTTACTAAGCATGAAGTTTGAGACAGAGTAGTTTTATGACTCTATCTTATGTTAACAGAGAGATGTTGAGATGCAAGCAACAAATCCAAATTTTCTTTTTTGATTTTTTTATTTGAATGGAGGATTTTCATGTTCACTTCTTCAATTTTATCTTCAACTTCTGAACTCTAAAGATGTTGAAACTTCACAAATGTCTACTTGCATTACTAAGTCTAGCCTCTGCTTTCTGTCATGAGTCATGTACCATCTTCCAACACGTACTTGTCTTCCAACAGGAAATGCCCAACAGTGCGTGACACACTCCACAGAGAAACCTGGGAATAATCAGTGCAACCAGTTATCATATAATCAGAAGAAAAAGCCAAGTCTACTAGCAGCTTGAGAGGTCAAAGAAGTGTGAGAAACCGAAAATAATCTGGGAGAGATGGACTGATTTTGTGCTAATGAGGTAGGCAGAACTACCCTAATTAACAGACCTTCCTTAAACAGACAATCCACATCAATATTTTCTTTTCTGCCTTTGTTCTTGCTTTTTTCCTGATGTAAAACACAGAGCTTTAAAAAAAACCCTTCCCAGGACAAAATTATTATATTTCTAATAAAGAAAATGGCAAAATAAATTGGTTTAGTTTCAAAACCCATCTCTCCTCATGTCAAAAATTATTTTAAACTGTTTCTAATTTTTGTCAAATGAATTAAGCATTATTTCAGTAGAAGTTCACTTGTAGTTCTGTCGATTTTTTTTTTTATCTTGTCACATAGACATACTTTAACTTTGTGTCTGTGATGACTTTGAGTAACTCTGAAGGCCTCCTTCAGCAGGAGGCTTGGCCAGCTAACCTCCACAAGTCTCTTCCAACCTAAATATTTCTTTGATCCTATTCTGATAATGGCTATGAACCAGACCATTCTTTCTGTTTTCATAATTTAATCAATGTTGATTAAAAAAAAGGCAAAAAAAAGTTAGAAAAAAATTAAGTTCCTAACTCATGTGTGTATTTTTCATTTTTCTCCTGCCAAAGTTTCTGCTTGACCATCAGAACAAGCACTTTAAACAAAAGCAAACAAACCAAAACAAAACAAACCAAATTTATTAATTCTGACATGTGATGGATTCCTGGTGGGGAGTACAACTGCATTTTTTCAGAAAAGTGCACTGAGATTCCTCTTTTGATCATGAAGTTGAGTTTGCCTGTAGTATTGAGTATGTGACATAATCAAAATCATGACCCAAAATAGCTACTGATAGCAGCGATAAGAAGAGCCTGAAAATGCCATCTCAGCACAGCTCATAGTAATATTCCTGAAGTTTAATTTTTCTATCCCTGTCATTTCTACTGTCTGAAAAAGAAATGCCAATGTACTCTCTGCTACTTGCACCTAATTCCATTTTGCATGTGCTAACTTCACTACGACCACTACAAACACTACAGGCAATGTAACCTAAGTTTTGCAGACAGGCTGAGTAATGAAGCAAAATGGCTTTTGTTTTTAATAGTTATTAACAGCTGTATCTATGCCTATCTACTTCTTCCTCATTTCTTCCTCTATGATGAAATCCTCTCTTTCATACTCTGATGAGATTCTTCTGCTCATCCTGTAGGATGAAGTGTTCTCTCTAGGCATCTTCTACACCATTTGTTTCAGTACCAGTGTTTCTGTCAATTCCCTGCTCATTTACCAATTGCATAATTGCTGATGAGATTGTGAGGACCACTGCTCAGGAAGAAAAAAATATCTCTTAAAATTTCATGGCAATACTAGCTTAACATATTCACATACAGAAGCCTACAAGCCTATTCAGCATACTGAACAACTCTGCATCACTTTTAATTCCCCAGAATTTGTAACTCAGAGAGCATTCTTACATTATTTGCAAAACAGCAAAAGCGATCAAATTTCTCAGTCCTATTAAAACACATGTGGAAATACATTTAACAGAAAACACAAAATTTAAGAGTGAGACTGATACAAATGGGATGTACACACACTATCTTCATATCTTCAGACAGCATATCCTAGTATTACATTTGGAAATCAGAAGAAAATATTAACTAAAATTTCTATGCATCAATTGGACAACATCTTGTAAAGGAAAAAAAAAGGTGGTTCCGAGATACATTTATAGACCAAATTGTAACTCTGTAACTCCTGACAGAATTAATCTTGCTATATTACCTCTGGAACTGATTGAAAGGCAGGTTTATCAATTTACATGCAATACCAACAGAAAAACTGCATGCAAGAAGAGCAGAACAGATGGTCTTTACAGGCAGTACAGATTCTCTATATTCCATTTACAAAACAAGGAATATTTGTTTTTAAGGTTTTCATCTCAAAACATAAAAAAATCAGTCTGACTATGCATTGATTTGTCTCTATAGAAACCAGAAAAATGACTCTCAGTGTTTAGACAGTGATGCTCTGCTCACCAAGTTATTCCACTGCATTTGGACTGAATCTGGTTTAGTTTTCAAAATTATAAGTTTTAAAAGCTATGATGCAAGTATTATTTTTAACTGCTTATTTTTCACATTCTAGTATTTTGGGCGGGGAATGAAAAAATATTTTTACTTAAATTTCATTTCTAGTACATAAGAACTGTGAAAGTGCTTTTAACATTAAAACACTATATTGGAAGAAGCCAGCATTGAGGGGAAAGGAATGAAGATATTGAACTATGTTAATTTCCTTGCTTACTTCATTTTAATGCCAAAACATATCTTGTAATGCCAATACAATATGTTTCAATACAGCAGTCAAAGATATCACCTTTTTTGGCTCTCTCCCATGTTTTTTCAATAAATATTTCTAACCCATCTAAATGTCTAAAATAGGATTTCCCCGCCTATCTGATTTCCTGGAAAGGTGTTAGCATTTCCCTATTGATTTTTGGCATCTGTCACTTTAGTATCTCCATTCTATACCACATGCACAATGTCTTCAGGCACTTGTCTCCTTCACTTTCAAGCTGAATGAAACCACTGGGTTAGGAATTTTGTGAATGTTACCATCACAAAATTAAATCACTGTTTAAAAACTGTGGCTGCTATAACAGACTTACATTTTCCTGTTCTGAGGAACACTTTGTACTGCATGAGGTCTCATATGTTCCAGCTACCACTTATATACAAAGTCTTTAAGTTTGTTTCTAGCCTTCAATCCTTTTCTTCTTCTCACTTTTACCACATTAAATTTCCTATGTGCATTCTGATTCTTTTTGAGCCAAGCAATAAGACACAGCAGAGGGGAACTCTTGGCTGCTGATGCTTGCCAGAAGGTATTAGGAGGTATGCAGCCAACGTAATGCTCAGTCTGATCCATTTTTGAGAAAGGATTTAAAAATTCAAACTGACAGTTCAGAATAGAAAGAAAAGCTTGAGGTTTTGACATTGTTATGACCAAAAAAAAAAAAAAGTGTGTTTGAGGAAGCAAGTGCTTATTATAAAGGTGTCAAGGAGATGACCAAATGAAATGTTAGCTTTTAGGTAAGAGACTCTGTATATAGTGACATTAAAGTAGGGACAGAATTAGCAAAACTATATGACTCACTGAAAGACATTTAAAACCATTTCTATGACTCACATGGAAAGAAAAGACAGATCAAGAGGGTAAGAACAGTGTACGGTGGGAATGTCCATTATGTGAAGAGTACTGGACTCTCCAACACCGGCTTCCGTCACTACACTTGTGAGATGACAGTTCTGTTGCTCAGTACAGATGGAGTAACATCACCCTCTAAAAGTACTGCCTTTTCCTCTGAGGTTAACCTAACAAAAAATTGTAAGCACCACAAAGTTATTTGGTTCCATAGAATATACTGTCTGGAAACACAGATACTTCCCTTACAGAAGCTTCTGAAATCGTTGCAGCTCAGCAGCAACTAACTGTTGTCCCACTATCACTGACACCAAAACAAAGCTCCACAAAGAGCTTGTCCGAAGGGATGTGGGGGACACTGAGCTAAAGGAGAAGTTAAGCAGCAATATTTTCATATGCATTGGATACAGGAGAAAAGGTGAAGACTGGGGAAGCTTTCTGTGGGGGCGGAATTCCCCATCTCCTTCCCAGAAATGTGCACAACATGCGTGATGAATACCATATGCCTGGAGAGCGCAGGAAGACCAAGAGAAGGAAAGAAGGAAGAAGAAATATTCATACAGAACTGTGCTGTATACTGTGTATATAGAATTATCCTGTGTATAGACCGGCGGTTTTATGCTGAAGAAGGGAATAGTAGGGGCAATTCCCTGATTGCCACTGATATGAAAGAAATCAGGTGTGAGATACAAGTGTTGTCCCCCAACAATGGCAACATCTTTTGACTTGTCAGCAATCTAAGTAATGTTTTCAGCTATCAGCATAGAGATCAGTTCAGTGCCATCCAAGAATGATTAACTTTCTGGAGGGTAATATTGCATTGAGACAACATAGGGGATACATAGTGTCATGGCAGCAGTTAAAAAAATGGCAATGTAATACTACTTGCTACCCTTGTTTCATTATCTGACAAAACATTTTTACCTTTTTGCTTCCAGTGAAAAATGCAGAACAGATGTGCTTTCTGATTAAGAAGGAATTATGTTACTTAATGTTTAATGGAGCCAACAGGGATAATAATAAGAATATAATGTTTGACATGGTCTGTATCACTCTACATCAAACTGCAGGGCAACCATTCACTTTCCCTTACTGTTTTGCACATTTTGCCAGTTATCCAGTCAGTAGGTCAGTAGTTGACTAAGAATCCATTTGTTTTAAACAAGGCAAATTAAAAAATAGAAATGTTTCTGTATAATGCTTCCACTCTTAACATTCCATCAAATTAAAAGGGTTGTATAAAGTATGTTTTCCATGACTGAACTTGTTATAGAAGTTAATCCACCACTTATATCTAGAAAGCATTAATTTATACCTCTCTGTTGAAAAGATACCTAAACTTTAAACAAGCAAACTTGTTCTCAGAATTATTCCAACTTAAAGATTCAGTACTGGTCATTTAAAAATGTGGTAATTTAGAAACTTCAAACAGGCACTCATATTTTATAAAATATTATAAATACTGCAGAAAATGAAAGTTCTTAGCATTAACAGATTGAAATCAATGGTTATGCATCCATCTTAATGAATTATTATATTTAAAAACATATCAGCATGACAAAAACTATGTTTATACTTCCACAGATTCTTCTCACTAAGGCAGAACATCAAGCTGAGAATTGGTTTCACAGCAGCATCAAAGAAAATCAGCCTCAGAGACCTCTGGAAGAGATCACCTGATCCAATTCTGTGCCTGGAGATACAAAAAAGTATGTGTTGATCCTTCCTGACAGATACTCATCCAACCTGTTTTTAAAACTCCCAGCAACAGACATTCCACAGTCTCCCTAAGACAAGCTTTTCACAACAGTCAAAAACGTTTCCTCTCTTGGGGAGGAAATGCACAGATAATTGGAAGTAACTAAAATAAGCTGTAAAATTTCAGTGTGCTCTGCCACCTCTCCCAGGAAGGAGAAAGGGGTGAAGTAATAGAAGTGACAATACAGCAGTGTACCTATTTCAAAGTTTCAGATTTATGCCTATTTTAAGGTTTCTGTGGTTTACATTCATATCCTGAACAAGACTTGCATGAATAAAGTATGAACTAAGCAACAGTATTTAACAGATTCCTAGAACACAAGAGCAGAGGTCATTGATTTGAAAAATGCCACCAGGGGACATTAGGAGAGCTCAGGTGGGTCCAACTTCTGCCCACGTTCTCATGGAAACAATTGTTCTTTTATGAGCTAGAGGAATGGATTAGGAAAACTGTGAGGAGCAGTGCCAAGGAAATCAGCCAGATAGAGACCACCCAAAAAGCAGAAAAGATTCCGTGAAGAGGGACTGGAATTAGGAAAAACAATCTGGCATTTGGAGATAACCAAAATGGTCAAAGTGGGGGTGGCAACCACTGCTCATACAGAAAAAGATGGAGGAAAAGCCAAGACAATACCTGAAACCCAAAAAACACAGAGAACTGGAAGCCCATATGAAGGGCCAGAGGAATTATGTGCTTGTTTTGAAAGAGCTTGATAAATAATGATCCAGGCAGAGTAAGGTTATTTTTAAAACCTCCAACTGTGAGTTCCTTTGATAGGCATCCATGAAATAAAAGGAAGTCTGAGGTCACTGTACTAGTTACATATAGCCTTCAAGATTTTATCCTTAAAGAACTTAATTCAGAAATTCTCACATGATATGACCCTTTGAAACCACCTATGGAGAAATCATTACTGGACAATATTTGTGAATAAAAGTTTTATAGCCTGCTTGTAAGTGTAATAGACATACATTTAAAGCAGTTGACAATTATAGTTGGAATGGATTTTTCTCATTTACAAAAACTCACATACAAAAGCATTAAGATAGTGCGAGGAGAAGGGACTGACAGTTACCCTGCTGATCCAATTACAAAATATTAATTTTATTATGACTTTGACATCGGCAGACTATTTAATAAAATTTGTCATAGTTCTGTCAGTGTAACCAATTCCTTCATTAATACAACAGTCTAAATCTTTAAAAGATTGGTTTTCATTTATCAGAATGTTTTTACACAAAAGTCCAATTTCTTCTAAGTCCAACTCTGCCACTCTGGAGAAAAATCATTTTGGTAAATGTCCTGTAAAACTACCACTGAGTATCATGTAACTCTTTAAAGTAGTACAATACAC
Organism: Empidonax traillii; assembly: GCF_003031625.1. Classification (NCBI taxonomy): domain Eukaryota; kingdom Metazoa; phylum Chordata; class Aves; order Passeriformes; family Tyrannidae; genus Empidonax; species Empidonax traillii. Next base: position 32,269 of record NW_020956898.1, read on the forward strand.
AGAAGAAAAACAAAGCAGAAAATCATGTAAAATGTTGTCAAGTTTAAAATAATTCTAAACTTTGGAGATGGTATTATCGTTGTTACTGTTTTACCATTCCCTCTTGCAGATAATTGACAGGGCCTGTATTTTGCTGTTGTAATTTTGTCTGCTATTACCTGGAGATTCTGGCCAAACAAGAGAAGAAAATGTTGTAAGACCAATTCTCAGCTGGCATAACTTTATGGATTTCATTAGACTTCTGTCAGCAGAAAACATAGGCTTCGGCTTAGATTGGAAAAAAAAAAAAAAAAAAGCCACACCATCTGCTTTTATTAAAACATATTTTTAACCTGAAGAGTAGAGATGAGTGACAGGATCCACTCCTAAATCTAACAGAGTACATGACTGGGGTTTGGTAATTTTGCCAATCCCATCTCCAATCAATTTTTTTGATTTTGATACACAAGCCTAGCAAAAAGTTAAGCATTATAAATCTTGAAGAGACCTTGTACAATTATTTTTTACTGTGATACACGAAGTTATGCCACAGTTAAGTCTCTGTTTACAAGAGGCCACATACAAAGGGAGGCAGTTTATGTCCAGTGCCAATGATATGCCTCAACATTTCTCTGCTATGCTTCAATTAATTAAGCAGCCTTGGGGAAAAAAAAAAAGGCAGTAGGAAATGTTCCAGTGCCTCTCACTGTAGGAT
>NW_020956898.1:33229-41498 GCF_003031625.1 Empidonax traillii
CATTATAAATCTTGAAGAGACCTTGTACAATTATTTTTTACTGTGATACACGAAGTTATGCCACAGTTAAGTCTCTGTTTACAAGAGGCCACATACAAAGGGAGGCAGTTTATGTCCAGTGCCAATGATATGCCTCAACATTTCTCTGCTATGCTTCAATTAATTAAGCAGCCTTGGGGAAAAAAAAAAGGCAGTAGGAAATGTTCCAGTGCCTCTCACTGTAGGATGATGGCCTAAAGCCCTGGGAATGAGAAAATAATATGTTCAAGAAAGAGAAGAAAATTTTACTGCATCTGGGCTTGGTGGAACAGCTTAGTCAGAGTGGCCCATTCTGGGAAGTTCTCATATGGATTTTCAGCACTGGAAGAAGGAAAGACATTACTCCAAGAGCTTTCCAGGGCACACCAGTCTTAGGTTAAGCTGCAGTGGCTGACTCAGACAGCATTAAGAACTGGGAATTTTTTACCCCATAAAGGACAATTTTTAAAATAAAACTTAGGCATTTTGCCATTAAAGGATTTCCACAAACACTAAGTGTAGGCAAACTCACATAAATGGAGAGTTGTCCTACTCAGCTGCAATTGCTCTTACATTCTCAAATCTCATCTAGAGAAACTGCTCTTACTGGAGGTATGGGCAAATTTCTTTCGGTGATAGCTTGCACCTGGACCTCTTCCTAAGTTGTGGGAGTTGTGCCTCATTTCATTTGCTGTGTCTGTGATGAGGATTATCTGTGGCTTGAAACAGAAGTGAGAATGAAACAAAATTATTTCAAAAGACGACATTAGAAGTACCAGGGCTATGACACTACTTCAATGAAGTGCTTGAGGACCATTTTCTGATTTTAAATACATTTCTTACTGGTTATCTGCTTCCCACCAAATTTACTGACTACCAAGGCACCAGACAAAAAGCTAAGTAAGTTTGTAATGCTGAGTTTTATGATTCTGTAACAGGAGGTCTCAGCCTAACCTCTGGAACTCAGACTACTGCTGTACAATTTATTCATTTACCACTATTCTTTTCAGTTTAAAAACTGTTGAAGAAAAAAAATGAGTCAATGCAGACCATTAGGGTAAAAGAGTGGTTTGTTCTGAGAGGCCACATAAGTGTTTTTTATGTAAAGCATACAATGATTAAGAGGTACAAATCTGAGAAAGTGTTCAGGACAACAGCAGTGCAACATGTTCTTATATAACTTTTTGTCATGCCATTACCACCATTCGGCATGACTCGGACTTTCTGCAAGCATGCTCATGAGATGAAATTGGGTGCTGTTCTCCATTTTACTTCTTCCCTGTTCCCTAAGTGAGAGGTCTAAACTTCTCCAGGAACCCTTCAAAGCATGACTTTACAAACCACTATTCTGAGGACTGTTCTCTGGAACACAGTCTACCAGGCATGTTGCTGCACCTACAGTCCTCTGTGTGATTGACCTGCTACAAATTCACCTCCTTATTTATGCATGGAACACTTTTATGCCAGAAACACACCAGCTGTTTTCATAAATCAAAGCTGCTCTCACTTGGATAATACACATAGGAAATAACAATTCAGTAGTACGTAATGCACAGATAGGTCTTTGGAAAAAGAAGACATAAGTGATTTTTGTGGGAAATAGTATTTCTAGCATCTAAACTTGAAAAAAAATATTTTTTTGACACGGTCTTAACTGATAGTTTTCGTAATAACAGACTTTACCCTTATACTTGATGGGGACTCGATGTTTTGAGAGTCCCTGAGCAGGACTCAGATACTTGGGCTCTCTTCTGAGTCTCACCATCATCCTTAGATGATCAGGAGGTATATTTTTGATCTCTGACTTTCAGCTTCCTCTCTCTTCAATATCAGAACAAAAATATATACCTTTTAGTAACTTGTTGCAAGAACTGCAAAGAAAGGTGTACATTAGAGCTGGATAGTCTGACCATTACAGTCCACTGCCATATACCAGACATGTTTGCACCATCTAAAATGGGACTTGCATTTCTGGAGGAATCTATCCTACTTGTATGAGCTGATTTTGCCATCACCTTGTGGTCCAATAAATCCTATTCAGAGAGGAAAAGAGATTACAGAAAGAGAGTGTCTCAAAGATTCCTCAAAGTGAACAAGATTATAATTATTCAGCTATTTGAGAAAGAAGAGTGGTTAAATTTCAGCTTCAGAACTATACCTTTGGAAAACAGGTTATTCACAACAGATATGTATTTTATGAATCCAGACTTCGTATTAGTTTGAAAGTCTTCCAGAACGGGTCAAAAACTGTATAGGTGTACAACTGAAAAGACAAAGACAATACCTCAACTGATTTTTTTCTTAGAGCACATGCTTAGCAGGACATACAGGCATAGAAATGGTTTGGATTATCTAAGTTTAGCTCTTGTTCACAATCAAATGCTATTCATTATTCATCTCTAAAAGATACACCTGTACCTTCAGCTGCTGAAAAGCCATTCAAATGATATACCAGCTTCACTTGCATCCAATAATTTCCAAAAGGATAAGGACAGACCAGAAATGAGCCTGGCTTTTTGAGGAAATGAAGAAGAAAATGGTTTTCTTAAGAAGAGGGTCTTCTTGCTTCTGCGTCTTGATCAGCTTATACCATAGAGTTTTGCAAATATTCAGTTACTTTCTGCAAAATATTGTTTAAAACACTTGGTATAAGGAAACAAGGTGCCAAGAAGCCTGTGTTACCTGACAATAAGCTGTTTTGCCATATGTGTTCCCCACACTTCAGACAAAGGAATGGAATAAGGCAAATGGTTAGCATTATCTCGCTTTAAACATGTTATCCAGCTTGTAAACTCAACCATTTCAAATATCAGGAAGCAACCATTTTCCTCCTGCCATTGATGTCTAAGTCCAGTGGAGAAAATCATAATGAATACAAAAATAAAAGATGCATGAAAGCATAAATGCACAAGGCTCCCCAGTAGAGGTAGACAATCAGATTTAGCATTTAGTAACTGTCAATCATGCATCTTCAAGCTTTAAATAACTTCAATGTATCCTTTTAATTAAATAGGAAATTACAGAAAAAGCAGGAAAAATATTTTAAATTAGCTATTTTTATGTGAAGTAGCCTCTAATGGTGGATCATGAAAGCTAACATTCACAATATTTGACTGACACCACTTGGTTTAAAAGATTGAACTGGGACTGCTGGAGGCACACAACTGGATAAAGCATGTCTGAGAAAGGTAGACTTTGGCAGTCTTTTCCTCTTAAAAATGCCCCAGATGCGCCTGTATAGACTCTGACTGCCACTCTTTACCTCATTGTCAAGAAAATGCCTCAATTTGTATCACTGATGCTACTCAGGTGGACAGGCAGAGGGACAAAGCAGGTCTTAGGAGTGTTAGGAATATAACTGCTCTTTCAAGACAGGGGACAGGTGCAATTATAATTAAACTCTGTCGAGTCTTTATTCCTCTTCATATGGTCATGTAAGTGCTTGAGTTGTGTTCCAGCCCACTCCCTATTTAGCAAACATACACAAACCCTTATCTGCAAATAAAAACCCCCTCCATCACTAAGAAATGAAGCTTTTAAATGGTATTTTAAAACAGTGTTTAAAAGAACATTTTTTTCATTTCGGATTCAGAGCAGAGGAGTGGAGGAAAATATGCCTCACTGGCTCTGGACATATTCTTTTCAATCTAGAATTATTGCCATGAACAGGCTTGGAAGTGGTTTTGGCCAAAACAATCCTCTCTTTCTATGGAAATGTGAAAAAAAAAAAAAAATCAAAGGAAAAAAACCTTGAATTCCAGCTCCCTCACCTTTGCTTTTTTCTTCATAGTTCTTCCAGCTCTAAAGGAAATTTGAATCCAACAATACAACTGTGTTCATCACAAAGTAATGTGGACCCCCCCACCACCACACCACTGAGTTAAAACACTGCTAAGTTCACACACCGCAGAAATACTTCGGGGTCCTTCTTTATATGGCCAAAGACAAGTACTAGTCTTTTTAGGCACAAATTGCCCTTTTTCCTGGGACAGTACTAGCAATGTGCTCTTTCCTTGTATAAAAACCTCATGGGACCTTTATAAATGAATGACATATTCTTTGCCTGGACAAACTACCTGGGAATACCAAGACTGAAAATCCAGTCCAGTGTCATAAGTGATAGATAGTCTGAAGCCCTTTACTCAATCAGCTGTCAACAATAAAACTTTAAATAAGCATAGAAAATTTTAGCAAGCCAGTCAGTTTGTCCAACAAAGGCTGTCATAAGAACACTTACTGAAACCTAGCCACTGATGAAGCAGGTAAAATCATTAATATACCCTTCTGTAACATCTTCTTGTTATTCACCGTATCTTTTTCCATATTAATCATACTGAAACACAAAAGTTAACAAAAGAATGCAGTCTGTGAAAGCCATTTTGTCACAAAGAGCATTCTTTCAAATAAACTAAAATAAACATTATCGGACTGTGAATAGAATGAAAGTTTAAACACACTTCAAAACACTTATTTGCATGAACAAAACTTGCACAGAGGTTTGCTTTTTCCCTGCAGTGGATAAGTCACCTCAGACTACAGAAGGACGAAAGGCGAAGGAGATGCTACTCTCCTCCCTTGTTTGCTGTTGGTGATGACCTGAGTTGCTCTATTCTGGCTCTGCTAGGTGCTGCAAACGCCTCTCACTTCCACACGCCCTGCCTACTCCCTTTTACTTTTTAAACAAGCACCTATTTTCCATAAGTAGTATCTACAGGTAAAGGTGATCAAACTGAGGGCTAAGAAATTAGCTACGTATCATGCAATAAGTTGCTTTTAAAATGTTTCCCTTCCCTTGCAGTGTTTCTTTCTGAGCTGCCTTCTGCCTCCCTCACCATAGCTATGAACATACATGCTACATTTGGAACTACTACAGTAATTGTCGATATATCAAAGGCTGCTTGATTTTACCTAGATGATATACTAACAGCATAAAGTTGAGAATAATACAGACTATAGTTTGTGCTTTTTAAGTCTGCTGGAACCTCACGCACTTAGCAAGGCAGTGAACCTGCAATGAGGTCTATGCTATCACGATTTCACTTCTACTAGAACCTGAGTGACCTGTTTTGAGACGAATATGGATGCTATTATCACACCTACACACCCTTGCTCCAGGAAAAAATGTCACAAAAAGCCAAGTTCTGAAATCCGGACTAAAACAAACTAGGTCAGAGAAGAACTGCAAACTCCATTTTCATCAGTAGCCTCCTGCCCTATTTTTAACCTGGTCTTTTTAGGAGGTCTCCAATGATCACATGTGCCACAGCTGAGTCTTTGCAAACACAGCCTCTGACAGTGAAGAGGCTTACACTTGTTCTCAAAATCCAGGGCTTTGAATTTCACTTTGGATCAAATGGCAATCAACACAGGTCACAGACTGGCTTTTCTTCACAGTTTTAGCAAGAAATTCTGCTCAAAGAAAAATCAGCGTATCAGACCTCCCTTCAGTGTGAATACAAAAGCACAGTTGTTAGAACCTTTCCAACTCAACTGCAATAGCTCTGCCTAAAGACACTATTCAGCTTCTGTGTAAAGAACAGCCCTCAGCTCAAAATGTTCTCCAAGTTCCATTCTCAAACTCATAACTCTCTCCATCTTATACATAGAACCATACATCCAATAAACACATGGATGCATAGCTACACATTACATTCATATTTTATTTTGGGTTTATCTTGTATTTCTACATCTACTCCTTGTCAATTTAGTTTTCCACTTGTGTTCTCTGCATAGTTTAAAACCTTAAAGAGCAGAAAATAATGACACTGATATCTTTCTGTTGTTCACATTATGTATGATAACACTTCTGGTTGTGAAAACCTACAACTAACGCTGCCACTACATGGCTGAACTAGCCTCAAAATAGGTACAGCACTCACAGCGACTACAGCTTTTGGAGATAGAAAAAGGAAAATTTTTCACTGGCCTAAATAGCGGCAATGAAAGGTCCCCAGCAACTGCTTATGGCAATTGTAAATCACATTGTGCCACTATTAGTTAGTAGTTGTAAAATATATTTCATTTTGGAAAAAGAATGGTTTATAAAATCATAATAGCTATGAAAAAAAACAAAGACAATGAATATAATTCTGAGCAAAGAGGAGCCACCTTCATATGTTGCTGTCTATGCTGTCAACAAATCATCGCTGTCCCTTATCTTACCAGCTATGAACAGTGCAATCATATTGTCACATTCTCACTGGCAGTTCCTGTGGCCCATTCTCTAAGAACATCTAGAGTGATCCCACTTCAGTTAGCCAAGGAATTCTATGCTTACTTCAGTTTTTCTACATTAATCACAGACACAGTAAAAGAGATCAACAACAACAAAAAACAAAAACAAAACAAAAAAAATTAAAAATCACATTTTCCTCTGTGCTGAAAAACTACAGAGAAATAGGTATCAAGCAGTGATGTGATAGGAACTAGTCCTGTATTCCACTTTCCCTGGCACACAACACAGGCTCCACTTATGCTAAGCAAGCCTGAGGCAATATGCGACGATCTGAAGTCACAACTACTATCTGCAAATAAACAGCAACAAATATATTGTCTGCACTGAATGGAGGATAAATCCTTTGGGGGTTTGATTCAGTGTTTGATTTAGTCTTCCTCCTCTTAGCTCATCTCCTTGAGGATTGGCAACAAACGGTAAATAAAGATGTCACCAACACTGCAAAAAGAATGACAGTAGCTACTCACTCTCCTCTACACCCTAAGATACACCAGGCAGATAAAAAGGCCACTAAGAACAGGAGATTCAGTGCCTCAGACCACAGTACTTTGTTTCTCTCTTCTATATTTCTGACTCCATGAGAGATCACCTGTTGCTTTATCAATCTCAGTGGGCTAAAAGGAAAAAAAACCTGATTGAAATTCCCCCTAAAGCACCTGGAAACATAATGGAAGATTATTACAGCAAAGAAGTCTCAAGGCAGAGTAAAAGGACAGAGACATTTACACCTGCTCTTCTTCATTACTCATGGCATAATCTCTTGCCATTTTCTTAAACAAGGTTATTAGAAAAAACAATTCAATCAGATGGACATCTTCTTTATCTTCAGGCCTTCCCTTTTCAGAATATGATTGTTCAACAGCTGGTCCAGAAAGTGGATCTGACACAGAAAGTGCCTTTAAGCTGCATATTACACAACTAAGGATTTTGTTTAGCTTGGGACAGGCAAGGGAAGTGGGTCTGAACTGACTGTATGGGAAACACAGCTATTTTTGGTGTTCATGACTCAAACAACTCTGCCTGTCCACCTCTGAATATGAGCATCATCAGTGCTTAGACATCAGTCATTTGAAAAAGGCATCACTCTGGCAGCTTGAAAAGCAGCCTGTTTGAAACAGCATTAACCATGGCTCTCTAGATGAATATTGAAAGAGTGTCCAGAAGTTCTCCATGTGGTACCAGTCAATGGTTACTGATGTTGTATTTATCAGGAGAGATCCATAACGAAACAGGACTACAAACATCAAAATAAAAATGTGAAAAGAACAGCAGGAAACAGGAATACAACTAATGAAGGCATTTTGGCTATTCACTTAGAGGAAACAGTTTCATTGAGTAAAAAACTGTGCTCAAAAATACAAAGAAGGAAAAGTATGTACATTGGAAATCAGGGTGGTGATGTACCGTTAAGAAATATCAGAGGATGCAGTTCACTGAATAGTTGGATGGGAGAAAATGTTATTCATATAACATAAGGTCCAGTCTCATTCCACTTATACTAGATCTGACCCTCTTTTCTATGATCCCTTCCTCCCATATACACACAACTTCAGTGACTAAAAACCTGGGTGAAAAATGAAGAGGGCGACAACCACAGCCTGCAAGGAAATGTTTCACCACCTGGATTCTGACCCTGTATCCCAACCACTCTCTTGTAGTGCTGGGCAGCCCTGGCCTGGAACAAAGTCAGCTGGACATTCAGCACCATTGTCAAAAAAAAAAAAAATCACGCAAGCAAAACCCCTGCACCCTTCACAGTTTTTTCCCTCCCCAGGACTTTTTACTGCATTTTTTACTAATTTTTCTTTTCCCCCATGTCGTGGTTTTGCTCTGGGTCAATTTTGCCTTTCACCCCCCACATAATTACTACTAGTTGAGAGAAGGTATTTGCAGACAAAAGAGAGACAGGACTTGGGGGAACAGTATAAATATTTATTACTAGTAAAATAAAAACTACTAATACTACTAATAAGTTAAAAACTAAAGAATTATATCTATAACAATTTCTACCCAAGT
>NW_020956898.1:41908-44127 GCF_003031625.1 Empidonax traillii
ACAAAAGAGAGACAGGACTTGGGGGAACAGTATAAATATTTATTACTAGTAAAATAAAAACTACTAATACTACTAATAAGTTAAAAACTAAAGAATTATATCTATAACAATTTCTACCCAAGTTGAAGTGTTATATATTTACAGAAATACTTCTTCCCTTTTTATACCAGTCCAAGGAGAAGAAGTAGTTTTATTCTGTATTTTTGGAGTTCCAGTTTTCTCTTTTTAGTAGCAGATTTTTAGTAGTAGTACACTTTTATTGCAGTTGGAACTTTTTTTCTCTTTCTCTCGTTCTGTGTTGGCTTCCAGGGCTGGGCTTACCCCCCTCCTGGGCTAAGACTGAAGGATGGAGATTACTCAGGTCTCGAAGGATTTTTCTTCCATAGGCTTGCAAGGGGACACTTGCTTACTATGGATTTTCTTCCATAGGGTTACAGGGGATAATGGTTTAAGAGTTCACTCTTGTTTCCCTATGGAGGTCTCTCCTCATGGGAGAACAGTCTTTGATAGACTTCTCGGCATGGGTCTAATATGAATCCACACACGCACAGATTTCAGCATTTCACATGGGCCATCTCGTTCTAGTATGAGATTTCTCAGAGTCACAAAATCTTTAACAGCAGTATAGATCCACACACGCACGGATCTCGGTATTTCACTTGAGTCATCACTGCTCCAGCACAGGTTTCCCTCAGGGTTATAAATCTCCACTAGGACTCTGCCTCACTTCAGTCCTTTTCATGAAGTCTCGGTTCTCTTTGGTACATCCACAGACTTCTTTATCAGTTGCATGGGAGGTCTCCTTATTCTAACAAACTTTTACAGGTGGCAGGGATTTATTTTCAGTTTTTTCCCTGCTAAGGAGAGAGAGCAGAAAGGCAGGGGGGAAACAAGCCTCCCCCCCTTTCGCACTTTACTTTTTTTGCTGCAGTTTCAGCTGCCAGCTTCGACCTTGGAAGCTCCGTTATCTTTCGGCTGGAATTTTTCCACAGCGGTTTCTGTCCAAGCAGTCCGTCTTTTAAACTTTTTTTTCTCTTCACTCTCTTACAAGAGAGAAGGGAGGACTTCAGTGCTGCACCTGCTCCCCCCCCGGCCCAAGCCGGGGGAGGAGGGAGTCCGGCCCTGCTCTGGCCTGCTACTCCTCTTCCCTACATGGCTGCTACTCTAATTCCAACTGCGCCAACAACCTTCTCTTCCGTTTTCTTGAAGATGTAATTAGCAAAGGCGTTTCTTGGACTTCTGATTGGCCTTTTTGTCTGGAAATCACCTGGACAAAACCATCATCAGCCCCAGAGATGGGCTGAGGGGCAAAACCACGACACCCCAGAAGAGAGAATTTAATGCATTTGACATCTCAGTGGTAACATGGCTTCAATAGTCCAGGTACAAAAGGTGACAGCTACAGAAAACTGGTTTTTAGAAACAATCACACTGCTACATGAGGTGTTACCCAAAAGTTAAATATTGCTAGAGATTTCTTGGCTCTGTTTATGCTGTCAGTACCCCTTTCCACCAAAGCACTGACAAAATTTGAAGCTACTGCTCATAACAATAACAGGAACACGATAGTGGAATTTATGGCAGAATATTAAAATTGAAGGAGCTTCCAATTTTGTTTTGTGCAATTAACTCAGCAACAACAGCAAGCACATTGAAATCACACCACCAATCAGAAAATTCACAGTTGCAGTTGAGACAGCAAAGCAATGAAATGCTCTATTTCTTATTTAACTGGACTTGACACTGTAACTTCAGAGTCTATAAATCATTTTCTCCACAGAACTTTAAAGTCATAGATGACAAATGTAAACCTTTTTCTCATAATCCTGTCCTTGATCTTTTCATGTTATTATTGGACTTCCTGGCTAAATTATTGCTAAAATAAGTTGCTATTTTTTCCTACAAAATTTGCCAAACTGACTGTTGGAATTCATTTGTATTGTCCTTTTACCAGAAGAATTCCTGTAACGTTCCCATTGACCTAATTGCAGGTTTTGGCCTGAAAAGATGACACGTTTGTGTGAATCTGGTAAAGCTGTTAAAGCAGGGATACTAGAAATGAAGTACCCTTCTGGCCCCTTTCATCAAGCTCCAGGCTGAATCCCCTTAGGAATGTGATGGCATTTCTTATCCCTGTTTTTTTTTCTAAAATCCTATTCTAAGCTGCTTAAAAAAAAAAAAAAAAAAAAAAAAAAAAAAAAAAAAAAAAAAAAAAAAAA